>NW_009929770.1:15625-44632 GCF_000696875.1 Nestor notabilis | reverse complement strand
AATATATAGGTAAAGATGTAAAAATCAGAATCCACAAAATTCCATAGTGCATTATGTTCTAAAAGAGACTGAAAGATAGATATGCAAATACATAACTAAACAACTATTTGACTGGGCACCGAGAGCATCTTGTTCAAAGAAAAAGAAGCATCACCAAAATAATCCTTGATTTAGTCTTTGACAAGTTGGCATCTCAGCATTCTCCACTGTATGAACTATTATTATGTGCTGATTTCAGCATGCAAACAGTAAAACTGGGTCATGACTACACATTTCATTACAATCTCTGCTTTTTCAAACTCATATGTGAAAAGCTGTGGGATGTTAATTTTAAAGTATACATATAAATATGTATATATGCATCTATATATAACCTACATCTATTAAAAAGGCTAACATAGAAAAGTCATGCCTTAAATAACCATGTCATCATACTACAGCAAAAAGAGAATGGAGAATATTTTAAGGGAAATAGGTATAGAAATACTCAACTTCCCTATATGAACAGTATAATTTTATTCAAAACAGCAATAAAATTATTTTCTCAAGCAGCTAACTGTTCTTCATACAGCAGCACAGATCAGGTTGTAAAAAAACATTTTAATACTTGATGGCACAAGTGGAATGGTGAATACCTCATGTTAGGAGGGAAATGATCATTTTTGCCTGATGGTTGCAATCTGAGGACAAAAAGTAAGGGGAAAGGTTTCACCACTCATTCTTAGAACAAACTAGCACTTTCTGAATGTAAAAATACAAGAGAAAAGGCAAGAAATAATACAGAGTAATATTTTTGAGTCAGCTTAAACTGTAAGGACATAAAGAGCAAACAAAAATTTAACCTTTAAATAATAATGATAATCAGATTTGGAAACACTGAACATAAACAAGTGAGCCTAGAGCAGGTGAGGTGACATGAAGTTGAAAAGAGCACCAGGTTGAAATCATATTTAAAGGTGAACATTACTTTGAACGTTATTCTGCTACAAACAGCTCTTAGTATTAACTTCTTATTTCTCTGTGGTTAAGCAGTATTGTTTCTTTGCATCTTCCTGGGTTGTTAAAATTGTTTCTGTGCACTTGATTATAAAAATGTCTCACCTATCCTTGCCAGTGCTAGACTGAGTGGCATTCGTTTCTCCTTCTGTCTCTGTTGCCTGATAATTCAGCAATGATGGGAACTAACAACATTAAAGAACATTAACCAAGGAAGAAGAGACATGGAAAAAGAACGTGAAGAGACAAATAAAGGGGACAGTAAATAAGGGAGGAATAGAAAAATAAGGAAGTAGATAATACAAGAAACAGAGAACACAAGGAGAGAGGGGGAGAATATGTAAGTAAGTGTTGAGAGGCAGCAAAGACAGCAGACGAAAGAAGCACCTAGTTTTTGCTTTAGTTTGCTGGTCAGTGTTATTTCTTTCTCATCCTCCACCTCTAAAACTGCTGAGCTCTCACATCAGGAAGAATGTAATAGCAATAGTCCTTCCAAAAATATGTATTTTTTTTTAACTCTTTGGTGGTGTATTGGTTGATAGACATCAAGTTACATTGGGATATTGGTGTAAAACTTTTCAAGATGGGATTCTGAAATAAAATATAATCCAGTTTTAGGTGTATATGATATTAAACAATTCCAGGAGTCTTAAGTACATGACAGTAGTATACCCAGTACTACTCTTGGAGGATTGTGTCAGGCAGAGATGCTGTGTCTTGGGAGGCAGGGAGTCCTGTGGAGAATCCTGTACAAAGAAGAAACTAATTCTTGTTCACTTAGCCCAAAATCTGAAAATGAAGAATGGAAAAAGGACATCTTTTCTCTTTTCTTGCTTCCTTGGAGTATGGCCCCAGATGCAGGTTGAGGTCCCCCAGAATGGCTCTGGCAGTTCTGCCTCTGCAGTGTGACTATGTTGGCAGTAGGCAGTGAAGGGGAGAGAAGAAGAAGCTCCTCATACAGTCCTTACTCCTAAAAGCTCTTGTGTGAAATGGGTAATGAATTAGTGGGTGCTTGTGGTGGATATTTTTCTTGTAATATGTTTTGTGCCGAATTCAACCGGCATCTCCATCATCACTGCAGACTGACTTTGCAATTTGCAGAATTTCGGGTGTATTTGTATTTGCCATGATTTTTTTCCTACAAATTAGATTTATATATTTTGGTATTTAGGCACCATTTCTACTGTGGTTTACTTGTGCATGGACTTAACTCTCCCCCCCTCCCCCGCCAAGTAGCATTAGAAAATGAGATGCTTTCTTCTCAATATAGCCTCTGTTTTAATTTTGCTTGGTATACTGAATAGAGTCCTGAATGTACCTGAACCATGTACTAAGTGCAACAGAAATATGTTTCTCAACATCTTGCTCAAGAGTTCTGGAAAGAAGACTTAGCATAGTCTGAGGTCAATTAATTTCCTCTCTTTGGTAGAGTGATAAAAATATGAAGACCTAATGAAGTGAAAAAGTCTTTTTCAACTCTCAGAATGTGCAAAGGCTTTCTAGCAAAAAAGTATGCAGGAAAACTAAATAGAAACAAAAAGTCTAGTTTTCTTTTACAATAGTAAATTTGAGGGAAAAATGCCTGGCTGTTTTACCTCAAGATATCATGATCTTAAGTCTACCAAATTTATCTGTAACACGTCAGTGAAGCTTGGTGAAGCACTTGTTAATGAAAAGGAAAATATTCCCCAAAATAAAATCTTTAAATCCAAAAAGGAATTACAGAATTTTTAAATAAGTACCTTCAAAATACACTGTGGTCTACCGATACAGCCTTTAAAATGTTTGATGCTGAAAAAAAATGGTATCTCAAGGGATGGCAGTTTTTCATGCTACCATTATTTCTAACTGTCTAGAGATAATACCTGTATTAACATAAAAAAGTTAATATATTTTATATTCATCAGAATTTTTACCTATCCCTCCCTCAAAGGTTGGATTATTTGTATTTGCTTTAATATAGTTGAAGTTAACATAAGTAGATGTGGCAATGCTTACCTATCTCAGTTAATATGAAAAGATCGATATTGGAAGAAAGGTATTTTCATATACGTCTCTGTTATTTTGGAGATAATATAACTAATGTTTCTGAATATTTGTAAAAAACTTGTTTAACTTCTTCTTACGATAGCCTGTAGAATGATAATGATTTATTAACGTGCAGAAATAATGCACCCTTTTTATAATAAACAAGTAAGCAGCCTAGAACTTATTTCAGCTTCCTCCAGACGTTTTTAGTAACAGCATTCAAAATCCTGTAGATAATTCCAGAAGATCAAGTAAGCCACTTTTCTAATTAGTTATAATCTGATTATTTTTAGCTTGTAATTAACTGTCACTATCATATATATGATCTGGCCTGTGACTGGTGAGGAGAGTGGGGCCCACTCTGTCTCCCATACCCCAGCAGCAACAATGCATGTTCCCAGCAGGCTGACAGAGATGGAGGTGCATGAAGCAAAGGAGAAACCATTTAGTACCTTGTCACATGTAAATTATTTTCTTTGAGTGGGCATAGCTGCGATGAGGAAGTAGGAGTTTGTAGGTTTTTATGTGTGCATTTCTGTTTGTTGAAGGTGTTTTTTTAAAGTAAGTAATAGCTTACAGACTGAAATGCAAAGAATAGTGGCCGCT
This sequence comes from Nestor notabilis, assembly GCF_000696875.1. Taxonomy (NCBI): domain Eukaryota; kingdom Metazoa; phylum Chordata; class Aves; order Psittaciformes; family Psittacidae; genus Nestor; species Nestor notabilis. The sequence goes on along the minus strand of NW_009929770.1, from coordinate 41,002 downwards.
TTCCATTATATTTGTTTCAAAACAAAAAACTTGCAGATTGAATTATGAAAATAAGGGTTATAAATCTTGGATGTGAGTTGCTCATACTAATTTTCCTGAAGTCATTTTCGGTAAGTTCCCAGTTAAGTGATTATCTCTTATTTGTTTTATTTCTGAGAGTTTCTGAATAAGTTTCAAAAATATGCCATCACTTGCAGTTTTTTTTCTTGTTAACACCAAGCTACCAGCATCTGTGCATATATTACTTCCACTACCACTAATAACAACAACAATTAAAAAATAGTGCACTGCCTATTCATGTTTAAAATGATGAATTACAACATGGCAGGCTACCAATTACTTTCAAATAGACAGTAGATAGAAATGATTCACCATGGCTCTCATTTTGAGTCATAGGTTGAACTTCAGAAAGGAAAATTGTAATCTAAATGCTTAAATTATGTTGGAAGTGAGGAATCAAAGAAATGGTGTTTAATTTTTTTTTCATGACATGCTAATCAGTGACTTTTATTAAACACTTAGAAACAGATACTTAAAGTATTAAATATAAAAAAATCTTCTTCTTGAAACTGCTGCACTGACAGAAGTGAGAAGGGTCAAACCTAACATTCAAATTCATATTTCATCAGTACTTTATTTAATAATGCTTTTTCTCCTGCTGTTAGATTTTGATAATGCAAAATATATTTTGGTTTTGTGTGAGTACTAGAAATAGGACTTGCAATCATAAAATGTTTTGCTACTCTATCTCAGTTCCATGTAAGTGATTGAATAAAAAATTCAATTTGCCAAGCAACAGTCAACAGCCAACCTGGCAGCTGATTTTGTTGTCTAAGGCTTCTAGAGTGAAAGCTTGTTTTGCCCTGGGAATGCTGATGGCCTCAACTGTCCAGCAAAAGTTTGAAACAAGTAAAGGTAAATGTAAGGTAAAATTTGTCACACGGTGACATTTATTAGACTGTAAATCATGAGGGGTAGAGAATATAGCAGGTTGTATAAAAGTATGTATAGTACATTCTGCATAGGTAACAGAAGAGAAAGGGATTGCAATTTCTTAACCCTTTACCACTAACTTTACTATCAATAAATCCATTATATTGAAATTGTATACGTGATTTTTTTTTGAACTTACTATGTTAGTGCATTTTCAGTTGGGTTTTGAGGGTTATTTTGTTAGACAGTAATGCTGTGGTATTTCCAGTAAGTTACTTCAGAATAAAATAAAACAACAGCCTTATTAACAGCATCAAATATAAGCTGCTTACCTCTAAGTGGAAAGTCAAGTTTTCAACTGGAGATAAAGTTGTAAAATTCCATTAAGGAAGTTAAGTTTTGCCATTATCAAACCAACCACCACTGACATGCTTACCTTTTCTTCTATATTGCATTGAAATGTAAACCCACTGAATGGACAAAACAACAAACTAAAATTTAAAAATAAATCTTCAGAGCTGGAAAATAAGTATTGGCTATGTCTCACTGAACTCTTAACCAGCACACACAAACTAAACTCAAAAACTAAGGTAGCTTTTGTGACACCATGTCCACCTAGCTATGACTGATATTTCTCAAAGACAAAGAGCTTGATGGATTTGAAAGGAATTCTTACAGGCCTATTTATGATGTGCAGCTTGAGCACAGCTCAGTGCTAAGTTGGAGCTGCTAAAAAGGATTGGAAAGCTACAGGACACCTGGCAAATAAACAATGGTCATTTCTTCAACTGCAGCAGGCACTTAGATGTTCTGTTGGGTTGTTAGGGTTGAGGAAAGAACATCATTCAATCTTTTTCTAAGGAAATATGAATTTCCTTAGAAAAGTATGTTTAGCTGAAAGACCATCCAGCTAACTAGACAGATGGACTTCTTAAATTTATTTTTGGCAGTAAACAAAACAAAACAGTGATATAGAAATAAGTCTATAAATACAAACATTTTGAAAAACAACTTCTTTAGGAGGGTTCTGGGGTGTCTTTTATCCTTGCTATTTGTTTTCTAATTTTGTTTGTTTAGTTTTGGCGATGCTTTATGTATATATCTACAAGGAAAAACACTTCTGCTGTAGACTCTTCATATCTTCTCACATATTCTAAATAAGAAAGGGGAAGTTAATTCTTATAATCTTATCCAATTTTATACTCCCAAATTCCTTAAGATCATAAAAAAACAAAACAAAACCAGAAACAACAAAAGAAAACATTTCTGCTGTGCCAATGAAAAGCTGTGCTGCTGAATTATATGAAAGAATTTCTAAAAGGCTTTTCACTGGAATTAATTGGTATATTCTGAGGATGTAAGTGGAAGCCATAGAGAAGGGAGAATAAGGGAGGAACTCATACATGGAAGTGTAGACCCGGCTTGGCTGGGTTTTTATCAGCTGGCTGGTTTTGTTCCTAGTGTAGGATTTTCCTAGTGTTCCTGATAAGGGTGTAAGGATGGAGCTAAGCTCAGGCTAGCTGCCTAAGCATGTAATAACCCTCTTACATGATTGCACTATTGGACTGAAATTTTCATTTGTTCCCTCTAGAATTTTTTTAAGTTTACAATATAAATTCTGAAAAATATGCTTATGTTACTCATTTCTTTTTATGTTCCAATATGAAGAAAATGGAATTCAAGACTGACTTACTTTTTATTAATTTTTGCTTATCGTAGTTTTCCACATTTGTGTTTGGGTCATAATTAAAGTCTCATCCAAAAATGTTGTTTTATATATAGCTTGTCACTTATGAATATGTATGTGTTTTGCTCACCTGATCTAGCTTGTAGTTTACTATATTTGAGAATGATACCTTCTTGAGAATGCCAAGTGATTTATTTCCATAAAAGTTTAAGTAAATTCAGATTGTCAGGTATCATTATCATTTAACAGTGACTAGGACACATTTGTGTGTTAAGGTAAACAAAATAATCAATATTACTATGTGTATGTATAATAAATATCTGAATAGAGAAGATTTTCAGAAAACATAAGGTTCTTTAAAGATCTTAATTGCACTTCCTATAACAAAAAGATTGCATTAACATCTTTTTTAATAAGTATGTATTGCTCCTTCTTCAGATTGTTAGAAACAGTGAAGAACAGTATGTCTTGGATTACCACAAATAGGTTAGAGATCACATTGAAATCAAACACAATCTGCAGAGCAATGTATCACATTAATTTTAAAACATAAACCAGAGAAACAAAAAGGAAAATGAGATGCGTATATTATCTGATTAAAGATGTTTGTTGTTTCTAATGAAAAAAAAAAAGCAAAACAGGTCTCTTACTCCAAGAGAACAGTAGACAAAGCTAGGAACTATTTCCTGAAAGGGGAAAGTTCACAATAAACTTCTTTGGCTTCTTTTGAAGTCTAGAGTCAATGGAATATTTTCTTCCATTCTACCTACAGATACATACAGATTACTGTATATTAAGTAAAAGACTGAGCCAGAAAAATGCATGTGTATCTTTTAAAATATTGACCTAGAGTATCATAGACATGACTGTATAATAAAATAGCAAAATCATAAACCAGCTTTGTTGCATATCTTTTGAAATTCAGGGCAAATTCTGTTACAAGAAGGTGGAAGAATCTCCTTGACATTAGTGGTTGCTATTTTGGGTCAGTAATATTTTACCAGAAGGGAAAATGCTTTGCTTCAATTGAGTGTCAAGTTTTGCAACTGAATCCAAAACTATCTTATGACTGAAGATTTTGTTTTTCTCAGTTATTTTCCTGATACTTGAAATTTCAGTAGTTGATAGAACAAGGATATGAATTCATCATTAATGTTCAGAACTCGATTCTATAATACATGATGTGTTATCCTTAAACTACCTAGTAGTTCTTAGTAACAGGAAAAATATCACTTGAACAAATCAGAAAATTCCTAAAGATAATTATATTTTTATAAACTTACATGACATTGGATGTACACAGTCTGTGTCTATATATTGTATACACACATGTGATATATATGTATGGATATATATCTAAACCATACATATTGGTAAATGTAACATTTGAAAATGAGGCAGCCGTAAAGACTGAACTTAAATACAGTAGTTTAAGAAAATAAGAAAGAAATAAACCAAGGATGATGATACATTAGTAAAGGACAAGATACAGGAAGCAATCCCAGAAACAGATTGGAAAATGGCATTGTAATAACTTAAATTTACTATGATATTCTATGAGATTAGCTGTATCAGGTCAGAAAAAAGTTACACCTAGTTCAGTACCTTAATTTTGACACCAATCTGTGGCAGACAGGGAAAAGGCAAGGGACAACTGTATTGCCCCTTGTATTTTTCAGGAGTATTCATACTCTCCATTAGTCAGCTATTATTGTCTTGAATTATTCTTTATGCTGTTGGTTTTTTTTTTTTCTCCCTTAAATTAGGAGAAATGTTTTGAGCCTATGTCAACTGAGTCAATTGTTTATGTGCATGCCCAGAGTTCACCTGTGAGCAAAGTGATAACATAGCTCCTGTTTTGAACTTCCAGTCTGATCATTTTAGGCCTTTAGTTACATTTTTGTTTTATGACAAACAATAAACGCTCATTCCTTATTCACCTTCTTCTTAGCATTCATGATTTTACAGATTTCTGTTACATGTCTGAGATTTAAAGGTTAGTTCTTGTGCAAAATGTTTGTATATCATTGAGAATCCTTGCTTCCCTTCTTTGGTTCTTTTCAAATATAATTGTCCTTTTGAGAATATGAGGACCAGAACTATTTTACTCTCTATCCCTTATCATTCTTAAACATTTTGGGTTTATTTTGCACTCTCTAGGGGTTTTTTACTCTTTAATATTTAGGTAACATTTTCATAGAACTCATCATTATAATTGCAAGATCTTTGTCTAAGTAATAAGGTTAACAGCTGGTAGCTACTAACTACCAGTAGTAACTCCTCTTCAGTGTTAACAGGAAAAAAAATCAGGACTGTTTTCTCCAGTGTGCATCATTTTCTTATTTTCAGTATTGGTTTAGCTGTTGTACTATCAAGTATTATCTGAACCTTTTGGCACTTTTTTCAACATTCTGAGTACTCATTTAATTAAAAAAAAAATAAATCTTGCTTGTTTAAGCTTTGAATATGTGCCTCAGAATTTAAATAAAAAAAATAATGAGGCATTTCCTTTTAGTGTTCTAACTCTACTGTTGTCAAATCTTTCACATGGTCAGTATCCAGTTCCTAGAAGATAATAATCCACAAAATATTAATCCTCCCCACCATTGGCTACCCTTATAAGTATAAAATCTTATGGTAAAATAACTGAAGGATCGTATGTGATTCTCCATATTTTAAAGGAAATAGAAAGCAGTATAGACCAGACTAGTAGTCCATCTAGTCTAGTATTTTCTTTCTCCTACTGTAGGTGCAAATATGTTTCAAAGAGTACTGTAGCAGGCAAACTCCCAGCAACCCATTTGGAGAGTATATTTCTATTTGTCACACTTAACAGCTTGAAATAAGATGCTTCAATCATTCATCCTTCAAGCCATTACCATTGCTCTTCAGGGCATGATGTGACAAGAGCAAAGAGATTTTTTTAAGGAGGCAGATTACTCCATCATTTTCCACCATGGGTACGTTGCATCTTCTTATGTGTGTGGTCTTGGCCAGCGTTAGAGTGCTGAAGTAATCACAGGTCTGCTCCAGCATACCATAAGATAGCAGATGATCCAGTATATGAACAGCATTTTCTGTCTGTAGTACATAATTCCAGATGAAAACACATCGTAATGCATATTAAAAAATCAACTAACTGTACTTGTAAGTCATTTTATACCTTATACTGGTATATGTACTAATACAAGCTTTGTAAGTATTCTTTTCTTTTTTTTTTTTTTTTTCCCTGGAAGTTAAGGTTGTCATTTCTTCTATTTTCACACAACTTTGTTATGATAAAATACTTACAATTATCATTATAAATATTTTCCTTGTCTTTGTGGAATGGAGAAGACGGCTGTGGAATGGAATTGCAGATTGCTTTCATCCTTTCTTTAATTTAAAAGTGCTGGTCTAATAACTGAAAATAATTGTTCTTTGTCTACAAAGCATTTAAAAAAAAAATTGGGACAGTTCAATTTCTTGCTCCATCTTGAGTAAATCTCTGTTTTGTGTTCAGTGAATCATTTGCACCTGCTTGGCAACTAAAAATGGGGACAGTGCTATCTTTTTAACTCTCTGAGGTTGTGTGAAAGATACACAAAGCCACTAATTACACTAGTGATCATCTCATTAAAGATCTTAGACTAATGATTGTCCTAATCCAGCATGGTTTTCTCACTCAAAATCCTCAACTGTTCTTATTTAAACTGCTTTAAAAGAGATAAATTTAACCAAATATACAAATATGTATTGACAGCTTGCATGTATATGGGGATGCACTATGAATCAAAGTGTTTGAAATGATGCTGACTCCTCTGTTGACTTTTTCAATTGTTTTGTAGAGTTCATACTCTTATAGAGTTAAGTCCAGAAAAGACCACTTAGTCATTTCATCTAACTATTTGTAAGCCATATATCAAGATACTCCTTTAAGGAAACCTTTAAATTTTATCTGACCACAGGATGACTTGTGGATTCCAGTTTGGAATTAAAGCCATCAGGAGAGAATTTGTATTTTCCATGGAATGAATATTATAAAACCTCTTACAGTCAAGGGTGACTGTCCTTAGTTTTGATTACACAATATGTTAATTATTCTTTTAAGAGTGCTTTATTTTATAGCATACTTTCAGTAGCCTTATCTCTGTGTTCTCTAGATTTAAAGTTTCCTGTGATTCCACTGAAGACACGAATAACTGGAATTAGTTCTTCTTTATAGAGTGCAGAGAAGAAAAGCATATCCAACATGAATAAATGTTCACAATTTGGCACTTGAAGGTAGCCTAGCAATAATGACCAATTCAAAGGCTTGATAACCAAGTCAGTGTACACAAAGCACCAAATATTGTATAAATTCTCTTGTTGGTGAAGAAATACATTGAAATTTTGCTCTTGCCTACATGTGTGCAAGGAGAGAACATGTCTGTGTATGAAATTTCTGTAAAAAGGGGTCTCTACTGTGATATTCTGTACATAGAGCAGAATAAGCAGCGCAGCTTAAAGTAAGAAATGTGTCAGATGAAGGAAAAAAAATACTGGGGAAAAAAAAATAAAAGGAAAAAATATTTTGTCATACTGCTTCAGTCCTAATCTTTTTTTAGAAATGCTTAACAGAATCCTGGTGGCTTTTAGCAGATTTTGCATTAAAGTCCACAGTCAGAACTACAGGGATGCTTTTCCATGACAATATGCCGTTAAGGGCACAGATGGAAAATTCGATGGAAAATTCATTGGAAAATTCATTGTTTTCCAAAATCTCTGACTTTCTAGCAGGTATAATTCTCCAGATCGATCCTCATTGAGACATTTTCAGCTAAGTGGGTCAAATCCTTATTTGGCTCTAAAAGCAGTGCTCCTGTGACATAGATTTATTTATCAGCATCATCTACAGTTCTAAAGAATGCAGCCCATAGACCTGTGTAGAGAAATATTGAAATACTTTCTCTCTTCTAATTGCCATTGGTTTAAGGAATGCTGACTTTTAAACAGTTTAGTGATCTTTTGTTATCTGGCGTAATTTCTCTCAAAATCTTCCAAAAAATGATTTCTTGGTTTGATAGTCTTGCATTTGCATGCTAGTTCTGGATACCGCCAGAGTCTTCCTTCCTTTATCAGGACATAACCAAATTTTGAAGCTTTATGCTGTTTTTCTCTTTGTATGTTTATTACTGGAACTCCTCATGCACTTGGAGACTCTGCAAAGCTTCACATAATTGTTTTCATCTATTTTGACAATTCTTGTATTTTGATGCATATTTTTGTTCTTTTTCAAGGATTTTCCAGGAAAATGAGCTCTTTCTGATGATTCTTCATGACCTTCATTTGTTGTGCTTTCCAGTTTGCCCTCTTGGATGAATATATTCTGTGACTACATAAGTTTGTGTGTGAATATAAAAATATGTGTGTTTATATGCACGTGTATACAAGTGTATGCATATTTTTGGATATGTATACATAATCGTGTATATGCATAACATATTTAGAATATGCATTTATGGATATTCACAATAGCATATTTAGGCATAAAAGGAGGCACACAGATCCCAGCTGGCTGAGTGGCTAGCTCTATAAAAGTATCATGATTTTCTTTCTGTGCTCTTTTCAAGGACTCCAGCATTTCATGACACTTTTGGAAGTCAAATGTGTAGTAGTATCTGTTCATCACTATGACAAAGCAATTTTTGTCTTCTGCAAATTGAAGTTCATTACATTAGTGCTGATGTTCTCTCAGCAGGTGGTCGATGTCAATTATTTTTTCTTCTGTGTAATGAAAGCTGCTACATATTCATTTCAATTCTGTTACAGAGCTCTGAAGTTCTGACAAGCTGTGAGCAGTTCTTCAATCAGGTAAACTTATGAACAGCTTCATACTAGTTGGAATCATCATGTCCTGACTAACCTGGATTTCTCACAACTTGTCTCTATGTTTGCCTCATACACAGTGGTTAGGTTGTCCTTTTCCTTTCTCAATTTTTAGAACTTGTTGCAGAAGACAGATGTTCAAACCTCACTTGTTTACTCGTAACAGCTGTTTCCAAATGTTGGACAAGCTGATTTTATTTTAATGGGTGCACTCACAAGCTAATTCACATTGATCTGAGACTTGGACCATGTCCACATGAGCAACCTACCTTGTCCAAGTCAGCACGAAGTCTCTAGTCAGATCAAGCTGATTTCTGTTCCTCTAGGAATAACAGCCCTGCTCTCAAGACTAGTGTGTGGGCTGCCGATATCATTCAGAAGGACATGAAACAACCTGGTCTTAAATGTTGAATAAAGTGCTTCTTAAGCAGACTTCATCTGCAGACTGTATTCAGATGAAAAAAACCCAGAATGTGATGTTACATGAATAATCTCTTTCAACTCTTCTACCTGCTGTGGTGCTCAAATTCCCAATTTCACTTCAGGATTTTGCCATAACTTTAATATATTTCACACATATATTTATGTGTGTGTGTTTATATATCTCTATCTATATGTACGTATCTATCTTATCTCTAGCTCTGACTCTACTGAAAACTGAGTTTAGTTGTTTAGGTATTCAAAATTTTTTTTTTTTCTAAAATTATAAATCTTCTTCCAAAGCCTTTATTTATCTTAAAGCTCATTAGAGGAATGGTAACTTACTATATGCTTATATTACACTAATAACTAAATTAGTACAGAAAGATCAGAGCCATGCCCATATAAGTCTCCCTTTGTGCCTACAGAGCATTTCCTCTACTATGTGCACATACACTGCCAGTGTTAAGTGGGGATCTAGCATCAAAATATTGAAACACAAGGCATACAGAAGAGAGTGCTGAATAGATTCATTTCATGCCCCTCCAGATACTGAGTCATCAGAATTCATTTTTGTGATGGAAATCAGGAAAAGTGTAGTGGCTGTGGAGCTGCCACTGTTTACCAGAATTGGTTATCTGGACTTACGCAGTACTTTGTGTGTTAGGTAGACATTTATTATCAATAATATGAAAACATAACAACAAGTTTAATGAGAAGGAAGCATGTAAGAACAGATTGCAATCTAGAGATAAAATTAGTCCTCTGGAAAAGAAGTTTGATTTTTATAACTGGTTCATTAAAACACAGAATGACAGTCTCAGACAAGCTGGGGCTGGAAGGCACCTCTGCAGATCATCTGGTCCAAGCCTTTGCTTAGAGCAGGGTCAGCTACAGTGGGTTAGTCAGGGCTGTGTTCAGTTTTGGGTTTTGAATATCAGTAAGGATGGAGACTCGACAGCTTCTCTGGGCAACCTGTTCCTCTGTGACTACCCTCATAGTGAAGAAGTTTTTTCTTAATGTTTAAGTGAAATTTCCTGTGTTTGAGTTTGTGCCCATTGCCTCTCATCCTTTCACCAAGTGTCACTGAGAAGCATCTGGCTCTGTCCTCCTTACTCCTCCCGTCAGCTATTTATGATCCCTCTGAGCCTTCTCTTTTCCAGACTGAGAAGTTCCAGCTCTCTCAGATTCTTTTTACTCCATTTCGTGAACCCCTTTTCTGGACTCATTCCAGTATGAGTGAGTACTTGTACTCTTGCACTATATTGTTAGCTCTTGTACTGGGAAGTTTAGCACTGGACTCAGCACTCCATATTTGTCTCACCAGTGCTGAGTACAGAAGAAGGGTCACTTCCCTTGACCTGCTGTCAACATTTTGCCTAATGCAACCCTGGATACCATTAACCTTTTTGTCTCAAGTGCACACTACTGGCTCATGTCCATCTTGGTGTCCATCAGGACACCCAGGGCCTACCCTGCATATCAGGCATATACTGGGCATATACCAGGACCTTGGGTTGTTCCCCGCCTTGGTCAGAACTTGGCGCTTCAGTTACTCGAGCTTTGTAAAACTCTTGGCCCATTTCTTCACACTGTTGAGGTCTCCTGAATAATAGCACACCAATTTGCTGCATCAGCTACTTTTCCCAGTTTTGTGTCATCTGTAAACTCATTGAGGGTGTGCTCATTGTAATGATATCATTATAATGATAATGTTGAACAGTATTGGCACTAGGATACTTTCCTGAAGGAAGATCTGTGTGATGTTGTGGAACTGACATTCATTGCTTATGAAACCAAAAATAATATTAAGACCATTATATTGCAAATAGTCGGCCTCCATCTTGATTGCCAGATCTAAATGAGGTTTTTGAGTTTTCTGCCATTTCCATTTTTGCCATTTTTGAGAAAGATCTTCTTCCCCATCAGTGAAAACAAAATGCTGTCTGAACATCACAAACTAGTAGTTTTAGAACTAATTATGGTGTCATTGATCTTAAACTATGAAAATTCTGAATAATATTGTTCACAGTCTTTGTGTTGGACTTAGTGTAGAACTTCTAGGATTCACGTGTTCTGTATCTCAAACTTCTAACCAAAGCTATAAAATTTAGAAATGTTAGCTTTGAAAACAGAAGCTCATATTTTCATAATTTCATTTTCCTTTTTTTTAATGATATTTATTTGCATCACTGCAACTAGTGAAAACAATGAATTTTGTTCAGTGTTGATTGCATGCAGCATTCCTTTTTATTTCTCTGGACTACACTGGTTGATTTTAGGGTTTTGTTTCTTCTTTTCTTCCTTAACAATTTGACCTTGATCCCCTTTTAACTCAGCAGCATGCAACAGTCAATGAGTTTTCACTAGATGGTCATCTAAAAGGCACATTGCTGTCAAATAATAAAGAGATAAGTTATTACAGTTTATGTTACTCCTCCTTTTCAGAGCTAGGTGGTCACCCTATTTTTAGTTTAGAAGGCTTTTATATTTACTTTGCTCAGTTTTGCAAAGTGTTGTAGCTGTTCCAGTGAATGGATTCCTTGAGAGCGCAGGAGGAGGGAGCATTTAGCATTTATTGGATCAGTTGTCTTTTTCCACCATTTATAAATGTGCATTAGCACTATCCTCCTGTATCATTCCAAGCACAGTGAGCCAATTTGACCTTTCCTTTATTGTGTTGGGTGATTATATATTTATGAGGCTTCTTTGCACTAAGAAACTTTTTCTAACAATCTTCTTTCTTATTTTATATCAGTTGTGCTGTCATATGCAAGCAAATACACATACCCAGAAGCAGAAGTTCAGTGATGTTTCAATAGTGAAACTTCTTCATCTACATGCTAGAGCTCTTGCATTGGACTAAAATACAGCTTCTATATTCTCTAATTATTTTTCTTGCTCTTGTTCATATTGTATACTTGGAAATCAAACATCAGCAAAGATTTCTGCATCTGTCAGAGGTGACGTTCTAGACAATAAGGTAATAATGAGAGAGGGACTACAGAAATCGAAGGAAATGTTATGTATATCTGTAAATACTGCTAACATGGCATCAGTAAATGTTTTAGTATCAAGCTTCAAGTAAGCCCTGCTCCTTGTGATGCCCACATGAGCCTTTTTTTACAGAAACTGTTTCATCTGCATCTATTACCCATGTACAGTGTATTGCTGGTTAACTGTATTTGTGACTTATGGCCAGGCAAGATCCAACTGCTTAAGTTAATAAATCATATTAAGAAATTGCCACCATAATGCTTCACATATACTTGGTAATTATGTATATGCAAGCATGGTTAAATCAGAACACAGACAATCAGTATTTAGCTTCTATTAACATCGGAAGAAGAGACACTAATAATCTTGCTTCTTTAGGATGAGAGAGCATTTAGGGTAATCAAGTCCAATTCTTTTCAACTCTTGGTTGTTACATCTTTAGCAACTGGTAAAGGTCTGTCTTAGTTTTGTCATCTACCTGCCCTAGTAAAAGGCTGGGCCAAAATCATGCTTCTGTCTTCCTGGCTATTTGTACCCATTTATTTTTGTGTCACTCTGTAGTTAGTATAAACATCAGCTTTTGCTTCTTGTTCTGTGCTTTTCCCTTTCTCTTACCCTCTATCCTTTCCACTCCCTGCCAGAAGATAATGTCAAAAGTCATCTTTCTCCATTGGTTTTGTAGCCTAAACTAGCTACACATTATCCTTCCAGCCACATTATTAGCATTCGTTCATTTAATTGTTGTTTCTGTTTCTTTAATCACCCTCCAAATCCTTCTCTGTACTGTGCCAGTGGCTCTATACATAGGTAACACGAGCAGACAAAGAAGTACAGACTTCATTGCTGTATAGTATCATTGCTGATTTCAATTTTCATATGCTCAGGTTCTTAAAAAAAAAAAGAAAGGCCTCTAGGCTAACAGTTAGGTGCTTAGTCTAAGAAGATAAGCAACATAGAGAAAAGAGAGGAGAGGAAGAAACTCAGGTTTGTTCAGTTCATGACTGTCTTGGCTGAGAATATCTGCAATTATTAAAATCTTGTAATCAAATGAAATACCAGTGAAACCCAGCAGAGTCCACTGTAGTCATTTCACTCTGTTTTCATAGATATGAGTATTTATTTTTTTTGTCAGGTGATCACTCATCATTTCAAACACCGTAAAGTTTGAAAGAAATATTCAATAAATCCATCCATCCATTTACATGTAAATCCAAACTTTATCCCTGCTTGCATCTAATCCCTAGTTCAACTTCCTTTCCTACCGTTTCACCTACAGGTTGTCACATGAGACTGGTTTTTTCATAGCCTGTGCAATGAGAAAGGCCTGCAGGGCTTGCATAATAATTGTTTTTCCGACTAGTTCAGTAGGATTAGTTTGGGTTAAATCTCAGGAATACCATCCAGCAATGACAACTGATCTATAAAGATCTATTATGAAGGATCTATATAAATAGTGCAGTGTACTGGCTTCATAGAGGAAAAAAAAACAAACTACTTTCATCAAACCGTGTAGAGCAATGTTTATTGGGTTGTGATTTCTGTATCAATGATGGTCCATAAGCTTTCAGAAGGAGTGCAGCGAAAAGCTATTTTTTTGCAAGTGCATAATACACATTTATGAAGACAGATAAACTAAGCAAACAAGTATAGGGAAGAAATATAGGAATGCTGAAAATGTAATGTATATTCAACGCAGCAGTAATTAAAACTTTTTGTGGCATTATTTCGTATTATGGATGGATGGATGGATGGATGGATGTGTGTATTTGCACATATGCATGTATGCACACGTGTTATAGATCTTCTATGTGTGTGCATGTTTCTGTATTTAAACTAAGTATCCTTCAAATCTGAAAAGTCAAACTAGATGTTCTTAATTATTCCTTCTTCCTCTAACACAGCATGCAAGTGCTGTAATGAGGAAACTCATGAACTCTACATACCACCAGCAAAATCAATGGCTGAGGAATTCATATAGCTTGTTTGAGTCCTCATCACTTCTTTTCACCAGGCCAAAAGCTGATTCAAGAGAGTCAGTTCTCTTGAATGGTAGTAGGTGGTGAGAGGATGCCGCTCCAGGCACTGTGGCCATTCTTGCCTTTTCCTCTTAGAAAGTTAGAACCAAAGACATTCCTGCATTCCCAACTTCCTTTGGAGACAGGTTTGAAACACAGTGACCAATGATTTCTCCTCATTTATAGGTCACAAACCTTTACCCTCAGAGCTCTTTTTTGTCCAAGAAAGGAACCTGTGTAAGTGCCTTTCATTTTTAGCAAAACATATATGTTTTGGTTTTGTATTTGGATCATAAGTTCCAAAGAAATAGTCTTTTACCATATCTGATCTGTATATACTAGTTTCATCAACATTGTGTTGGCACTACAGATGGAAGAAAGAAAATACAATTCTCTAAAAAATAGCAGCAGTTTGAATTGATCATTCTGTACCTGCAAATACATAGCTTGCATCAGTATGGGCCCTTTTCCTTTCAATAAGAGCATATGACATTGCTTATGTGAATACTAAATTTATAAGAATATTGTTAGTAGGTTAATAATAAAGCAGGACATATATTCATAGCTTAAGGGAAGTAGATGCCCTTATATGTTAAAGCTTTTATAGACTAAGTTCTCTTTATACCTCCATGTAGTGTAGATGAAGACAAGCACCCATAAAATCAGGGCTTCAGAAAGCATGAGCTTCTTTTGTGTATAAAGCTGATACAGTTGTTTCAACAATCATTGACTGGATTGAAACTATCATATAAGCTCTGATGAAGCAGAAGCACTTCCACTGGTCTTGGCGTAAGAGGACTATTTGGCTAATGTAGTAACATGTTCAATTGTCCTCTCATTTTCCCAGAAAGCTTGTGAAATCCTTCTATTCTTGCACTTACTCAGGTCTTAACTGGACAAGCTGAAAGCAACCTGTTCTACCTTGAAATTAGCTCTGCCTTGAAGGCAGTTTGTAACAGGTGATCTGACATTCAGTTCATCTTCTCATATAAATTATTCTGTGTATCAAAATGATCCCCAATACCTTCAGTTCTGAGGAGGTACAAGGAAAATAAGACTTGAGTAAAAAACTGGAACGGGAGACAGAGATGATTCTTTTGAAGGAAGAGAAAACCTTTTATTGGATAATTCTGCATTATGTGTCCACAGGAGGACATAAGGGCAATGTTTTCAATACCATGTAAGTAATTTATTAGACTGCCTTCCTTTATAAACAGGATTTTAGTATTTGGCTGCCATCCTTTAACTGGAATTTACATTCTTAGGAATGAGTTTAGTAAGATTATTTATGGCCTTTAACACGGGCTTCAAAACCTATAAAGGATTAAGCTAGTTTGAAAAATGCTTCACATTCGTCAACCGAGAATATTCTTGCCTGTTCCTCTGGTCTGCAACCAAATATAGCAACCAAACATGCCCAGTCTTCCTAAGCCTAACTAAGATATATAGAAACCATTTTGAGGCTCTTCTCAAAACTAAATTATATCCAACTGTTTTATTTTTTAAACAGAGAACCAACTGAAAGGAATTTTTGAAAAGTGGATGTTAAGTGAAATCTTAAATCTTCATTTAGTAAAAAGATTTTTTTTCTATTAGATAGGTTTTTACTTTGATAATTGTAATCCTTCACAAAAACTTTGTGAAGAGATAAGATCAGCATTTACTTCCTATGTTTCTTCTCTCTAAGAATAATTAATTGCATTAATAGAATAAATGTTTAGCTTTTCCTTTAACACAGAATTTCTGTTTTATAATATTCAAAATGAAATATGTGAAAAGTTTGCTATCAAAAATTGAAGCTAACACAGATCATGGCAAGTATCACCTTTTTCTCAAATAGAGTAGAAGAGGGCAAGGAAGAAACCTTCATGCTTCTGAGAAGTCTTTTAGAACCGTTCAGCCAAGTCATGTCTCATGCAATGCTGCCAAGATCAGTAAGACTTACAATACAGTGACTTGCTGAAATTACTTTAGATAAATTATTCACCAAGAACTACAGAGTTTTTATGGTATTATAAAGCAGTGATTTAACAAATCTCAAAAGCATGGCAATTCTGACTATTGATCCAAATATTGGAGATTCAACTAATTATATTCAAACATCACAGGTTGATGAAGTTTTCAAAACTAGCCTAAAAAGTTTGAAGGATTAATTCATATGAACCATCATAGAATCATAGAATGGTTTGGGTTGGAAAGGACCTTAAGATCATCTAGTTCCAACCCTACAGCCATGGCCAGGGACACCTCCCGCTAGACCACGTTGCCCAAGGCTCTGTGCAACCTGGCCTTGAACACTGCCAAGGATGGAGCATTTACTACTTCTTTGGGCAACCTGTTCCAGTGCCTCACCACCCTCACTGTAAAGAACTTCCTTATATCTAACTTGAACTTCTCCTATTGAAGTTTCAACCCATTACCCCTTGTCCTTTCGCTACAGTCCCTGATGAAGAGTCCCTCTCCAGCATCCTTGTAGCCCCCCTTCAGATATTGGAAGGCTGGTATGAGGTCTCCACGCAGCTTTCTCTTCTCCAGGCTGAACAGCCCCAACTTTCTCAGCCTGTCTTCATATGGGAGGTGCTCTAGCCCTCTTAACATCCTCGTGGCCCCCCTCTGGACTTGCTCCAACAGATCCATGTCCTTTTTATGTTGAGGACATCCTTACGCTCAAGTTGGAAAAACTTTAGAAATGCTTTTTAAGGTAGTGGCACCACTTTTTCCTCCTTCCAAAAGTGGAAAGCATATAAACCCTAAAGAGGGAAAAATTAAGGAGAATTAAGCAAACTTCAGTCCCCCTTGTGTGTTCAGAAATTCATTTTATTATCATATTGCCCTCCAGGTATCATTTAATTTGAAATAGTTCTGCTATAAGTTCAACCTTTTTACTTCTTTAACTCTTTCTACTTTGAGACTATATTTTTT
The DNA here is from genome assembly GCF_000696875.1 of Nestor notabilis. NCBI lineage: Eukaryota > Metazoa > Chordata > Aves > Psittaciformes > Psittacidae > Nestor > Nestor notabilis. The sequence continues at coordinate 24,181 of NW_009929770.1, read as the reverse complement.
TGTGAGTGTGAAATACCAAGCATGTATATCCACATCTGGAAAAATCTACATACACTAGATATATTTAATGAAACAAACACAACTTTGCATTTCAATTTCAAATGCAAAAATAAAACCTAAGTTTGTCACAGTTAGGGGCAGGACATCATAGCATAGAGCATTTAGAAAGTGGTACAAATAAACCAAAACCTATTTTACAACATTTTTATATATCTCTGAGCAAATAGATTCGTTCAGCTTTGTCAGTACTTCAAGAGTCCTATATGTTTTGAAAATATATTCTTAGCTGTCAAAGGCATGATCTTTTGTATTGCACTATACAGTTATACTGAAAATACCTTTAACAAGAGCCTTTAATGAACGCTGCTTTGAAATGAAGCCTGAACAGTGACAAATTTTAAGGCTGCATTTTTTTTCCTAAAGCAGGAAGTGATCAGCTGTTCTTCCATTTTCCACTCTTGCCTGACACCCATATTGCTGAAATGTGTGAAAAAAAGAGTGAAGAATTAAATAATTTGTAAATAAAATTTTCTTTCTAGTTAAAGGAGAGAAGTTAAAAAAAGAGAAGAATAAAATGTTTTATGTTTCTGCTTTGTTCTATGTGCACCATTTACAGGCAAATTTAGCTGCTAGTGATCAGAAACCTAAGGATCTTGTGATGTGTGTTCCTGTTTGTCTAATCTTATATTCAACATTGTACTGAGGTCTGTTAAATATTGATAAGCTTTTTTGGGGCTGTAGGTCCTCGGAGACCATTCTGCCTAAATGTTGTAAAGACCTGTATTAGGTTTATGATTGTTAAGGTGGTTTATGTACATTTTAGCACTTGGTCTGTTCTTTTCAAGGGAGAAAATCAGCCTGAGCGTGCATTAATATTGACACCATTGTTATGATTAGCTGGCTTGATTCTTAAAAGATATAAGTAATTCAGTGTAGTTTTCTCATGCTCATTCTTCACTATGTCAAAGGAATTTTATGAGCCTTAAAGTATGGGAAATTTACCAAAAAACCACAAAATTGCACAGTCATAATTTTTTATATACAAACCTTTGTAAAGAAAGCTTTACTTTTTTTTCAACCCATATAACAGATTGGTTCAGAAACCTGGTTTGTCTATTTGTTACTTATCAGAGCAAGAACCTTCTTTTTTGCCTAAATGTTTCCCCATTGCCATACTTTCCTGACTTGTATATGGAATAGAACTTGGTATATAGCCCTTTTTAGATAATTTTTTTTTTTAATGTTTTGAAGGAGATGCTTTTAAGGACAGAAAAATCCAGCAACATCACACACAACACTAAAGCAAACTCTAACAGTGCTCTTTTTTACCTCTTTTTCTGTCCCTTTCTACTACTTTTACTTTCTCATTGCTTTCCAACATGCAACATAGATATAGTTTCATTTGTTTCATCAGGATAATATATGTCTTTAAAATCTACCCTAATATATTATTTTTATTAGAATTCCTCAGGTAAACACTGGCAAAGCATTTTGACAGTTGCAGCAACTGGCTGATTTGAGCTATGCTCTATGTGTTTTTATGTTGCTTTTCCAGAAGCAGGAACTTCTCCTGGATGTGCAGGATTTTTTTCCCAACTCAAATGCACAGACAGAATGGCACACTGTATTTCTGTTTCTTCTGCTTAGAGCATTTTAGCATCCATCTCCAAAAACAGCAGCTGTTATCTTTATCCTTCAATATCCATTTTTTAAAGCTATGCTACTAAATACTCAAGAAGCTTGTCCAATGTGTCCTTACTCACTCTTCACTTAGATGTGCTGGTATATAGATAACTCCTGGATCTCTAACAGCAGCTTAGTCCAGAGACATTGTTCTCTGTATCTCGGGATCACAGTTGTTCAAGGCAATTTCCCTAACAAGATGAAATTATTTGTTGACATGTTTAAGTAGCTTACTATCAAGTGGGATGTTAGCCTGATTATCCTCTACTGTTTAACAGAATGACATCAGCTCTTTTCAGAATGTAAGTTTTCCTAAAAAATTTCCTTTTGCATCCTGAACTCTTAATCAGCTAATATGAATATATGAATATTTTCTAATATCTGTTTTTGCTTTTTTGTGTAGTCTTTACCACAGGACACTCAATATATCTCTATTCAATTGTCTAAACAGGAGAATATAATTTACTAGTTTTTGAGCTTTAGATTGTCTTTGTAATACACATGGGAATTTTTTTCTGTGCTTGTGTGAGATTACAGTAATAATACCTTATTTTATAACATCTAAATTTATTCCATTGTGAATTTATTAAGGTCATTGCTTCAAACTATCAGAAGTAGATAAAGGATTGCACATTGGATTTGAAATTATTTGCTTGAAAAGCTACAGGAAGGTATGGCAGGCTAAAAACCCAAATGAAACCAAACCAAACCAAACCAAGAAAAAACCTGGAATAGATAGTTTTGATTTTCCTATTTCTTAGCTATGTACAGCAGAGTAAGGGTACAAATTAATGTTGAGGAGAATTTCAGAAGCAGCAGCTGTCTGTCTTCTGGATAGTAATCTCTTCTGTTTCCCGAAATCTCATTTCTGTGTTCAGTTAAAATAATAAGTTTTCTCTATCATTATATATATTTTTAAGTCCTCTGTATAATTCAGCAAACATTTCCAGCAGCCTGATGAAGTAGGCCATGGAGGAGTGATATCCTTCTTTTCTGGGATGGCATAGTAAAGCCCAGAACAAATTAATTGTTTGCAAAGTCACATACCATCAGAAAGCTGTACGGCTCCAGAATTTGGAGGTTACATGCACATTCACATGGTTGTATTTTGGCTTTAGTCTGAGAACAATGCTGGTAACATACCAGTGTTTTAGTTGTTGCGAAGTAATGCTTACCCCAATCAAGGACTTATCCGTCTCTCATGCTCTACTAGTGAGAAGGGGCACAAGAAACCAGAAGGGAGCAGAGACAGGACACCTGACCCAAAGAAGCCAAAGGGGTATTCCATACCACAGCACATCATATCCAGTATATAAACTGGAGTGATATACCCTGAAAGGATCCAGCTTGAGTCAGGCTGGGTATCAGTCAGTGGGTGGTGAGCAATTGCATTGTGCATCTTTCCCCTTTTGGTTTTATATTTTCTTCCCGTGTTATTTCCCTTATAATTATTATTATCATCATTAGTAGTGGTAGTATATTGTACTTTAGTTATTAACCTGTTCTAATCTCAACGCAGGGGTTTTACACTCCTTTGATTCTCCACCCAATCACACCCGAGGGGGAAAAGGAGAGTGAGCGAGCAGCTGCATGATACTGAGTTACTGGTGGGGTTTAAACCATGACACATACTTAAATCTAGGTGGCTAAAACAGAAAGTAGAAATCTAACAATCATGTACCAAAACTTAAACTCTTACTTTATTGATGTAATGCCTTGAAAGACTATACTGGCTTTGGCAGGTACCGACTTCAGCTGAGGGTCTCAATAAGATACAAATTTTTATTTTGGGGGTTGTCAATTGACAAGTTGCAAAATATTTAGGTTATTCCTGTGTGGAAGCATGTCTGAAAGCACAAAGAGAGATAAACCAAAACATTTCTGGGTATATAACAAACAGCCCTGTCCTTGGTTATGCACTGCCTCTGAAGTCTAGCAGTGTGGATCAATTCAACAAGGTATTACCATAGAAACATGTATTTCCATAATAACGTGGCAAACTTGTTTTGCATGTTCTTTTTAGCTTTCCCTCTATACTCCCTTTCACAGTGACACTCCTTCAAATTTTTTTTTTTTTTTTTTTTTTTTAAAAGTAGTTGTCAGTCTGGATCCCTGTCTGCATATCTAATGTTAGCATGGACACTCCTCCACGGTCAGCATATGCTGAAGATCAAAGGACATATTTTCACTGTAACTACAGAAAAATCAGGCATTTGACCTAGTCACATCTCCTTCCCTGTGTTAACTGATTCAAGAGTTAAGAATGCAGACAAAGATGTGTCTCTAACATCAGTGACTCTGCACGTCCACGACATTCAAGAGTCTTAGTGCCTTAAATATTGGAGACCCAATAGGACATGAAAGCTGTAACCCTGGAATGAGCTGCCTCAGTCAGTTTGACAAGTAGTCTTTGTTTTTATTATTTCCATCAAATTTCATGTCAACCAAGGCATATCACTGACTAAAACCTTAGCTCCACAAACAGCTGAGCTATGTCAGCACTACTATTGAAGCCCCGAAGTGCTGTTTTGTTTCTAATAGTTTGACATTGCCATTAAAATAAATCCTCATTCATAAAAGTAAGCATTAAAAATAACAATCAAGGATTTTTTATTTTTTATTTTTCAGTTGATTGCAATCAAGGGCCAGGCAAAACTCAGAAAACTGTTGTACATGTGCTTCAGTTGTAGCCCTTCATTTTGAAGGGGGAGGGCAGCAGCCTGCCCCTTTTCATGTAACAATGCTACAGCTGTCTACTATGAGAATATAGAAAGGGCTTTCTCATTCTCATGACAAGTCTAAAAAAACCCCCCAAAATATACCTCTTTTTTCTCTTTTTTTTTTTGACTAAGTACAGCAACTTATTACACACGTATTTAATACAGTATACATAGGAGAAGCATAAAGGGGAATATGTGCAACTGTGCAATCTGATAGTGCATCACTGAACCTTACTCTCAACCTCTTCACATTAATCCTCTCACTTGTACAGAAAGCATTCCAGTAAACTCATGGGCCCATGCTTCCATTGCGAAAGTGCATGTAAAAGAGTAGCATGTTTTAGAAAAGTAACAAAGCACAAATTATACCTGAAAACTTTCAAATTATAAAGTACATCTGTGGGCAACTTCTCGCTCAGTCACTGAAATAAATGATTGTTTTGTGTAAAGGTGGTATACTCAGCAAAATAGTGCCCATATTTTCCAAGATGCTTTGTTTGAAATTTTTCTGGTGGTAATCCGTGAAGTTTAATATCTTCTCTATGTTTAAAGAAAAATGAATATTTGATTTGCTTCTATAAAACTGCTTTTATTACGATGCATTGCAAATAGGAATTCTTATATTGCTGACATTGTAAGTTGAGTTAGAAGAAAATAGAGGTATAGGCTGCACGTTAAAATGTGGCTGGTTTTATCAAACTGTGTGAGTGGGTGAACTTTTCAGGTGAAATTTGAAAAGTTCAGACTTTCAGCTAGCACTGAGGAGAAATGTAGCAGATCTTAAAAGAAAGGTAGAGAAGCTGTAGTTTTCTCTTCCTAGTAGCTAGCAGAAAACTTCACAGGAAAGGAAAAATGTTAATGCTTTTTTCTCTATATGTCAACGTATGTTCAATAGGAGGAGTGTTAAATGTGGGGGTTTTTTAACAACCAGATGTCTTGAAATTATTCTAAAGTGAATTAGTTGTACTTTCAGTAGTTACTTGTTTATTTTTACACAGAAATAAAAAATATGTTAATATAAACCCAAATATTTGGTGTAATATTTATACCCTAGAAATGGAAGTGAGAACAGGATGATGTGGTTTTAATTTTGAGTTATCTAGCTGTACTATTGTCTTTTCAGTCATTTATTTTCTAATGCCTGGTTTGTCAAAATGCAACTCAGGTACCTACTGGTAATTTTACGTAATGTGAGCAGCAAAGTGATTTTGTTTCAATTTTGAAATGCTTTAAATTCATGGGAGCACTACCTGAATCTAAAATGATTGAATCTGCATTTACATTGTTTATAAAAAGAGTTTCAGAAATGAATTCTTTTAAACTGTTCTGCTTTTTCTGTATAATAATACGTCTTAAATTTTGGCTACATTTATAGCTAAGATGATTTTTTTTTTTTCTTTCCATTATTCATGCTGAATATTTCATCTATAGAATGTAATTCTACTGAATCAGAAAGATTATTTATCAGATAGGTAGATAGGTACTACTGTACAAGGGTGGTAGAATCTGTTCCAGTTGATTTTTAGCCCTGCCAAGCAATTCCTTTTGTTACACATGAAATATCCAAGGTTCGAGAATGCTATTATTTTTTGAAAGCAAATAATAATACAGTTTCCATCCCTATTCAGAAACAGATCTTTCTATCAGACACACACCCCCATAACTACAATTGGCATCAGTACCAGCTGCGCATACGTAACTAAAGGCAAAGCTTGGCCTTTAATGAAAATAATTTTCTGCTGCAAAAATATCCAGTTATGATTTTTTCAGTTTATATTGTAGAGGAGCCATTCAGGTATCTTTCTTTCTTCAGTAGCATATCATAAGTTGCAAACCTTCAGTAATTATTTGTTGTGTATCATTCCATTACATTACCAGGTCAATTAATATGTATTTATATTTATCTACAAATTACAGCCATATGTTCTAGACAAGTCTTGCTATTCTGAATATATATGAGACAATCAAAAAATGAAGCCCTGTAACCAATAAATATATTATTGACCTTGCCAAAAACAGGTGTCAGGCTTCATAGTACCTCTGCAAAGCCTCAGGACTTTTCATGCTTTTTTGTCTTAGTCTGCTCAGAGCTATGTTTCACATTGTTTAGCTGTAAAAGCAATGTTCTAATGACCAGATGATTATTTCCTAATTTGTTTTACTTTTGCTGAGCTTGGTAGTATAACCATAATTTTTACATAGATGGTACTACTAAGTAATTGTTCTGTGTAGGATGAACTACTTGTGACCCTATCATAATGATCTAGGGTAATGGAATAAAAGAGTGGGAGTGAAGCAGAGCACTTAAAAGTGGAGAAACAGCATACAGTGTAGAGACAATACAGGGATGGGATGATTACAGATGTGGCACACAGTGATATCCAAGTCCCAGGTCTATAAACATCTCATCAGTGGTCAATTACCTATTGATAACAAAATGCAGCCTTCAGAGCTGGGTAAAACTGGTTTTTAGAAGTATCAAGGAGAACAAAGAACTAGTATACACAATACGAGAAATGTTTGACATATAGTAAATCCAGATATAGTAGGGACCTTCCAGAAAAAAAAAAACAAACCAAAACAACGAACAAGGTGAAAAAAAATGTCTTAAAAACATATACTTTTGACCCTGAAATTAGGAGCAAGAAGCTATCAGCATCAACATGATACTCAGGGAAGGACATGGGCTGCTGATGACATCCTACAGTCCCCCACTCCCAGGCTGATGCTGCAGACTGTAGGACCTATAGAAGCAGTCGAAAGGTGAGAGGAGAAGGCTCTCCCATATTTTTATATATCTACTGGTAGATCATAAGGTCTGATGTAAAACTTTACTGTAATTGGTAAGAAAGATTGGACTAAGTCCAAGCAAGTGAAGTTCATAAGTAAAAATGGAAATGAATTCAATGAAAACACTAAATATTATCATAACCTATTTCCTCTTTACATTTCTGTCCATCCTCCTTCAGTGTTTTAAGATGCTTTGTAATGAAAGAAAACATGTTGAATATCTAGAGCTGAACAAGAGCTGAAATTCATTTGTAGGATGATGAAAGTGACATGAAATTGAATAGAACTTTTACCATCAACATTATTCATAAGGACTATTTGTTGATTAAACTATCTGTTGTACTCTCAGCATGTCATATCACATCAATCACATATGAATTTAAATTACAAGCCATATTCCAAAAAATAATGATTGCCAAGTTGCCACATGTAACGAGTGCTAAATTTAAACTTTTGCAGTGCTTCAGCAGCTGCATGAACCTATGAATAATATATTAACTATATGAAATAGTAGATTAGAATTAACCAACTAGTTTCACATTTTAGCTAACAGTTAGAATAGACGATACCCAATTCACCAGTTACCTCCTTGCTAATCAAAAGTAAGTATTTTATACATCTCTTTGGAAGAACTACGTAATCCTTAATATATACTTTAGGGCAAACAGAGAAGAATTGAGCTAAAATTCAGATTTACAAGAAGAAAAAGAATGAAAAAAAGAAAAATGGGTGGCAAAAAGGCTTCTGCTAGGTAACATGCAAATGTTCTTCACTTGTCAGGCTTTGGCTTCTGAATTTTTCTGCTATGTGCAATTAGTAGAGGGGCACTCAACCTACCTGCTATGAAGGGCTTAGCTCATGCCAAGTAGAATTTAGGAGATTGTATAATTTAAGGTATGACAGAAAAATGTGTTTTCTTGCATCAAAATGACTGTGCATAATAATAGTAATTAAGTATTTATTTTTAAGAGGGGGGAGGGAAGCAAAGGAAGTTCCCTTGGCATTATCTAGTATTATTATTCTTAAAAAGAGTCCTTAATGTCTCCATTTGTGTGAAGGGAAACTGTTTCTCAGTTGCTTACCTATGAGAGGCAGAGCAGTTAACTAATGCCCTACTTTGATTAGTACTTTGGGATGTTTGTGCCTGTGAGACTGTAAAAGCACAAATTCTTTTTTCTTCTTTGTAACGGGACTATGAATCAGACGGTTTAGACTCAGCCTACATGGCTCTTACGTCAAAGTCCCAATGTCAGAATGAATTTTGGAGATGCCTATTCTTTCTTGTATTCATTGTCTTTCTGTACTCCCATAATTTCTACAGAAGCCATGGAGGGATGGAGAGAGGGAGGGAGAGAAGGAGAGA
>NW_009929770.1:0-15594 GCF_000696875.1 Nestor notabilis | reverse complement strand
GGAGGAAGGGAGGAACGAAGGAAAGAGGAAAGTGGAATGCTACCAGTATATTAGAAGCAAGATAGTAATAAAATGGAATTGTATTACTTCCATTTACAGTAATGTATCAGTCTTTTGGTATAAAATAATTAAGCTGATAATGTACTCTATTAAAGAGAACAATTTGAAGAGTTTACGGTACTGTGGTATTGCTTTTATTTCCTTTGCCACTGCTTATACATAATATAGCAGTGCTTTGCAACTACGAGTTATTTAAAGATACCTAAATGAGAAAGCTCCCAGTCCAGGCAAAACACTCTGAAGAAACAGGTAAAAGTGAAGTGAGTCTGAGCTGAAAACAGCAGGCTCTTTATTTGGTTCTCCAAATAATCATTGTCTCACTGCAGCTGCTTCACTGTTAAGGAAAAGGGGAATCTGTATTTAAAAAAAAAAAATAAAAAAAATAGGCAAGTACTTACAGTTTATTGATTTACTTTAGCTAAATTTTTAGAACATTACTGTGAGGGTGGTGAGACAGTGGAACAGGTCGCCCAAAGAGGTAAAATGAAGTAACAGTGCAGTGGGTATTTTAATCAAAAGCAGCGGATGAAGGTGATGGTTCATCTGGTTAAATGGCAGAACAGTTGGTCTAGTGCAAAAGTTAATTTCTGAAGTTAACAAGGAACAGCATTCTACATAGTGATAGATACCCTAATTTGTTAGCCTCTTATCTTACTTCAGCTTTTCCCCACTCTCTTGAAAAGATCATTGAATCAAACTTACTTCAACCCAGTTTTTTAAAATGTATTATGGTTTCTGACTTCGTTTTGTGGTGTGATTTGTTTTTATGGTGTTACCAAGCATGTACATTGAGAAAGGTATTGTCACATCACCTAAGCCTGTTTTTGTAGCAGTTAAAAACTCTCCCAGTGTGACATATATTTCCCAGGATCTCAGAAAATTAGGGCAATTGGTCAACTGGCACATTACAGATTCCATCAGGGTATATGGCAATTAATATTCTGCTATAGTAAGGTATTTTCATAGTGACAAAAAGATAATATTGCTATGCATAATTATGCTGTAATTATAGTAATGTTTAGCACTAATAAGATGTCTTTTACCCAAAAAGTTCTTCAGGAGAATTTGATTTGTATGTAGCCTGTAGTACATCTGCTGCTACATCTATTTTGCAGGTAGGGGAAATAAATTAGAGAAAGTTAAGATATGTGCAAAAGCCTATGTAGTAAGCCATTGAAAAGGCTGACTGAAAGAATTAGAACCAAAATTTTGTTTTCTACTTTCATTCACTGATTTATGATGCATTCAAACAGCTAGATTGCAACTTGAAGAGCTAGCTTGCAACTTGGTCTGTGTATCTCGGGCATGCGTCCCCAGAGATCTCCTCTAGGTGTCCTGGGTTCAGCTACAGCAGTCATTTTTTCTCCTTCTTAGTAGCTGGTGCAGTGCTGTGGTTTTGACTTTCAGTCTGGGAACAACGCTGATAACACCGATGTTTTTAGTTGTTGCAAAGTAATGTTTACTCTGACCAAGGACTTTCTCAGTCCCATGCTCTGCCAGGGAGGAGGGGAAGCCGGGAGGAAGCAGAGACAGGACACCTGACCCAAACTGGCCAAAGGGGTATTCCATACCACAGCACGTCATGCCCAGTATATAAACTGGGGGGAGTTACCCGGAAGGCCCAGATCGCTGCTCGGGTCGGGCTGGGTATCGGTCGGCGGGTGGTGAGCGGTTGTGTCCTTTTCCCTTGTTATTCCTCTTATCATTATTATTGGTAGCAGTAGTGGTTTGTATTATACCTTAGTTACTGAACTGCTGCTATCTCAACCTGTGGCAGTACCATTCCTCCGATTCTCCTCCCCATCCCTCTGGGAGCAGGGGGAGGAAGGAAGGTGGGGAGAAAGTGAATGAGCGGCTGCGTGGTTCCGGGTTGCCGGCTGGGCTTGAACCATGGCGCTAGAGTATACACACATGGCTTTAACCCATCTTATAATATCGTGTCAGTTTCATTTGAATAAAAAGATACTTCAAAAGTTTTTATCCCAGGTTAAGCATTAATTTTGGAAAATGAAGAATGTGTGAATCAAACACAAAAAAATTCTCCCATCATCTAGTATGTGTTTGACTAGAACCTTGATCAGGCAGAAAGAAATTTAATTATTGTCATCCACAAGATACATACACTACATGAGTAACATACAGAACATCTGGGGGGATTTGGAGTTCTGGGGAAATAAACAATAAATCAGTAGTCCATATAATCCACAGTTCAAATATTTTATGGTTTTACATCTTTCACTCTTAAAATGTATAGAAGAAATAGAGAAATGAGTATCAAATTATTAGAAAGAAATGAAGGCATTAGTTAAAGATTGAGAAGATACTATTTTCGTTGGAAAGAAGAAAGGGAAAAGGGAAATGGATAGAATATTTTTTTTTCCATAATAACAGAAAAGCTAATAATTGAAAGACTAAATGTTTTTTTAAAAGCATCATTGATACGGAATGCAAAACTATTTGGTGTTTACACTTATGCTATTGATGTGAAAATGTGTAAAACAAGCTATAGGGCATCAGAATTTCTCTGGTTTTGCAGATTTAAGAGGAAACTCCTCACAGCTACTCAATGATTGCCTGATACAGAGAACCTTCCTCTGAAATGACTGGATCAGTAATGGGATTTTTACTGAGATAAAGCAATTTCTCTTGGCATTCTATCAGTTTTCCATTGAAAATATTAAGGAATGACATTTCTACACTATGAATTTAAACTTGTAAAGGAGACATCAATATTGTGTGTGAGAATACTTAATGATTTTTCAGGATTATATTGAAAAAATCAATCACCCAACTAATATAAAGGCAATAAAACATTCTTGTTTGACTTAATGTGACTGTGAACTAATATTGTCAGTAAATGAAACATAATCACTACTGAAATATTCTTCAATAGCCTTTACAGATAATGTTGTAGGTGAGAATCCAAGTAAATCTTCAGCAATGAAAAACAGAAGGAGCTGGCCAAGTGAAGAAATTGCTTCATCAGAGAGCATATTTATGACTAATAAACCTGTGTTTCCCCCACAGCTCAGGGAAAGTGTTTTACATCAAAATATATTTTGCAATATTATCCAATATTCATTGCAGAGCAGAAGCAGATGGGGGTGTTGATCATCTGGATAGTAAAATAATATTTTCTGAACACATGCAGTAGCATTTTCAGTTTAGGGACTAGAAAGTCATTTTGCTAGTTAATGAAGTTCAGTAAACTTTGCATGAGTAAAGATTTCACTCATGCTTTAAAGGAAGTACTGAAAACTGCGAGTTCAGCAGTCCTGTGAGTTGTATCGCTTTATGCTGGTGTTTGAGGTTCACTGCTGAAGGCAGTGCAATCAGAGATATATTCTCTTAAAGACATAAATGCAGGACCTGTCTTTATGAGATAACAGTTAACTCAGTATAATTACATATGTGTTTCCAGAGAGAAAAGAGACAGGAATGTCCTTTAAGAGAGATGGGAAGTAGAAATTTATGCCACTTTGTCCTTCTAGATTTCCTCTTTCACTCCTGTCCTGAATTTATCTCTACATAGATCTAGACAGCTCTAGATAACTATAGCTATATCCTCCATTGGTCCTTCACACTGGAAGTGTGTGTCAGGAGAATGATCCTAAATTGTAGCTACTTGGATACTTTCAAGGCAGTAACAAGCCCTGAAAACTCAAATAAATTTCATTTAGGCTATTCTAAAAACCTGAATGAAAATAAATTTGTTAGGAGAAAAAAAAAATAAATAATTACTTGGAGCTTATTAGAGTTTCACTTCTCCATAAGAAATATCTTGAAACTGTAATGTACCAGAATTCTGCAAAACTGCCCACTTTGAAGTGGGATGAGAAACAATATGTTGTATCAAGCTACTGTCAAGCATTGAGTTCTTTCTACTACATATCTGTAGTATTGGGGAGAGGGATGGAATTAAAAAAATGCTGGCTTTGCTATGCTTTTACCGTAGAATCATAGAATTGTAGAATAGTTTGGGTTGGAAAAGATCTTCAAAGGTTATCTAGTCCAGCTCCCCTGCAATGATCCCTTGGCCAGAACCTCATCCAGCCTGGCCTTGAATGTCTCGGGGAATTGCGCATCCACTGCATCTCTGGGCAGCCTGTGCCACTATTTTACCATCCTTATTGTAAAGAATTTCTTCCTCACATCCAGCCTGAATCTCTCTTCCTTTAGTTTAAAACCATTACCCCTCATCCTATCGCAACAGGACCTGCTAAAAAGTCTTTCCCCATCTTTCTTATAGGCCCCTTGTAAGAACTGAAATACGAAGTCAAAGTAAAACATTTAGGTTATTTTTTCTGTCATGCAAGGATACAGGATGTAGTTATTGGCCACTCTGGTCTAACCCTTTTTTCCTAAAGCAGATATTTTTGCAAGGTACTTCCAGTTGAGTGTACTGCAGAAAAATGCTGCTCAGACTTCTTTTACTGTCATAATTTCAAGCCTAAGTAAGTAAGTCCCCTAGTTCAAGTTTCTTGTTTCTTTCCAGCTGAACTGGAAAAACATGCCAGTGCTGTGATGTGAACAAACAAGGACAAGGAAAACCTGTGTAACATAATTTTACTTGACACCTAAAGTGTTGTCATATTTGGACTCAGGAAATACAGAATGCAGCAGAAATCAAATGGGCCATTTTTCCTCTTATAAGAATGCCCTTGCTGTTGTCATTTGCTGTTTTGCTCTTAACCCACTGAACTAATCAAAGCTAACTAAAAGTTTAGGTCAAAATATTTTTCTCTGGACCTCCTTTGAACTTGCAACTTCCATATTAGGTTGGAAAACAGTTTTAGTCTGTTAGACCTAATGTCTACCAAAACACATGTTAACATTTTAACACATATTTATATATCTAATATGGCATAAAATACAGACATGCATGTGAAGTGAAAACCACGTAAGAAAGCTTTTCATTGCTTTGAGAACTATTGTCTGTAGCAAATGGATGCAATTTTAGGAGATACTAATTTTTTCTTCCATTCCGAGGATCATTTGATTTGTCCACCTGGCCATTTACACTAAGGTTAACCACTAATAACACACGGATATATTAGGGGTGTTAGTTGCTACATGTATGGCTGAAGAATAAGACATTTCTCCAAGAACATTAAAGAACAGAAGCATCCCATTTTATTTGCCTCTATCTTTGGATAGCATCATCTGTATGTGTTGTCTGATAAAATCTGACTCTCTTACTTTCCTGCTATTGCTCCAAACTCTCCTCATTTCATCAATTTTCCCTGTCTGAAAAGTGCTGATGAAAGACCCTTGTTCTGGCTGATCAGGAAATAAACAAAAATATGTCACTTTGCCTTTTCTATTTTAAAGTTTATTAAAATTTTAGGGATTTTGAAGAATATGAAATTTTGAGAAGATTAGCTTACCTGCAGCTTTAATACTCATAGCCTTAATCCATCATAATGCTTATGCAACATAAAACTTTTAAATATGTGGAAGTGAGTTCACATCAGTGTTTTTTAAGAAAAGAAAAACTATCTAAAGTTTAAGGTGAGTTTTTAGAATTTCCATGTACTTGTACAAAGTTGAAGCTTTTACAAAATACAGGACAAAGTAAACAGAAACTTTTACAAAATGCAGAACAATGTTTATTTTGTTCTGATTTGTAGCTGTTGGAAATTTCCGGGTATTATAAAGTTAGATTTTTTTATTTTTTTTTTTAAGTGTAAATTACTCTGTTTCAAAGAACTAGAATTAGAAAAGGAAACAGAAATACTGCTCTGATGATATTTCATTGCACCGACAAAAGGGCCTTGATTTAGTGTCTGATACTTATTCTTCAAGCATCTTACAGAGTTTTTGTCAAGGCTAGGGTGATATCACCAGGTTGACCAGAGATATGATGAAATTCCTATTTGCAAGAAAAATGGTTGTTCCTTGTCTACTGAGAAGAAAAAAAAAAAAAAAAAAAAGCCTTAACTGATACATCACTGTCAACCATTTCTGCCATTGTTTATTCTTGTCTATTTTCTGTGGAAGTTCTTCAAGCTCTCAGTCCATAAATCATTGGTTATTCTAGTGCTTGAAGATTCTGGGGCAACATAGCACATTAAAAAACTTCTTGTGCCATGCCTGTAGGATATTTGCTTAGAAAACATAGACATGCATGTATTAGTGAATATTTCTTTGTTAAAGGAAGAATATGTGCAAAATACACTAAGTGCATTGAGATCTATTTCAAAGGGGTTTTTGTTTTAATCCGTTTAATAAAGTACAAGCTATGTATGACTTTGGATGCTGAATTTTTGAAAAACTCTTTTTTTCAGAGTTTTTTCAAAGTATGCAGACAAGTGATTGAAAGCTTTATTACGCTTTGGAACGCCGTAAAAGTACAAGCCAGTGTAGAGAAGGAAGAAGCAGTTTTCAGGAAAAGGAGTTAAAGGGAGAAAAAGTGACCGAGCAGGGCTGTCTGGTTGACACAGCTATTTAGCCATCCAAAGGTTAAATAGAGATCTGTCCTTTGTTTTCTTGCCTTCCCTTTTTATACGTTAAATATACCCATCCTTTTTATACACACAGTAACTTTAATAGCAATTTATTGAAAGGGGTTTTGTTTCAAAACTTGATCAACAAGGAGAGTCATTAATTCAAAAGCACTAGACACTGAAAAGAGGTGCTTGGGCTTCATGGCCAGCTCTAGTTTGTGTGATGTTTACTGTGTTACAATGGGGAAATTGTTTATATGCATAGAGCAGACCACACCGTGTTTACTCTCACATGTGCTAAAAGCCAAACTTCCACTGCAAGATACGTTATAGCAATCATGCTGTTCAGATAAAGTTTCTTTAAGAAGATTCGGACATCATTTCCCTGGTGCGGATTGGCTTACAGAGAGCATAGGGTAGTAGTGCCTTTTGTAGTGAAATCCTCTTCTGTGGGAATTTTGCACCTTATTTTCTTGTTATGAATTAGATAAAACTATTACTTCCACTGAAATAAAGTGTTAATGTCACATTCTGGAAGTCCCTTGATGGCTAGGGTGCCAGACTGTGCCTTTTTAGGGATGGATACATTCAGGGTTGTGCAGATCTCTGTTTGACTTGCTGAGCCAGTGGGAATTACTGATTTTGCAAGCACACAGCGTTTCCCTGAGCTGCTTAGAGTGCAGAAGGAGCATCATTTATCTTTTAGCATGGTGCAGTGTGCCCTGATGGTATGTCTGGCACCTCTCTGTCCTGCTAACAGGCAGGGTGCTCAACAAGACGACCACACACTATAACATGCCATATAACATGAACAGTTTGTTAAACAAGCACACTAAAGTGAATAAGCACACTAAAGCACAAAAGCACACTAATGTGAATCAGGTATATATGTGTATATAGAGAGACTAAATAAGCACAATGAAGTGAATCAGAGATATATATGTGTGTATAGCACAGAGGAAAATTAGCAATGCATCAAATCATTACTGCATAGAGAGAATAGTGATTAAGGAGAAATACATCACCAATTACCACTGAATCATCATCCAGGCCCACACTTGAAGCTGCTAAGCCCTCTTGCAGCTGATGCCAGGAGTCTCAGGTAACTGGGAAAATTCCTGTGCAGTGCATCCACGCATCAGTGTGGCTTCAGATTTGGCTATAAGTGTCCTGCTTTTATACTCTTGGAAAAACAAAAGGTTTTATGCCAGTTCCGTAATAGGTTACTCGTGGGGCCATACGGTTTCTTATGATCTCCCTAATGCCTGTGCTGAGAGTGTTGGCCAGGTGCCCTGGCGCAGCCAAGTACGAAAGGTCATAGGACATCTGCACCTTCATATCTTCCTGCCTTTTTCCAACAGTCACAAGGAACATAAACATATATACTCTACTGAATATACTGTGACAAAAAACATACTTTGTTATGTCTCAGTCATGAGTGGGAATCAACTCTCAGCTAGGTTCCCATCCATCACACTGTGCTAGCCAAGGGAGAGGAGGGTCAGCAGAGCAAGATGCTGAGTTTTCTTCTCCACCCTCCCCATTTTTTGCTTGAAAACAGGGAGCACTGCAGAGACTTTGGAATGAAGAAACTTAATAGTCTCTATATCCAGTGCCACTCCACTTTCTCCTGCATTACCTGCTGTAACTCGAGTTTAGTTCTCTTTGCCCAGAGAACTACCATGTACAGCTTACTGTTTAAGGGGAATTCAATTTTGCATGCCCAACATCGACAGAGGCCCTGATGCTGTGTCATTGTGTGGCCCCTTCATGAGAAAGGCTCAAATTTTCTAGCTCCTTTTTGTGGTTTTACGTCTTAGTGAATATATAACATAAGCTTACTTTCATTGCTACAGAATTACATTTTTATACTGAAAAACAGGTTCTTTCTGGGGTTTCTTTGGTTTCTGCCAAATGACTTGACTTGTTCACATTTGTATTTAGCTACTGGCCTTATAATACCCTGAGTAGATTTCCATACAGTAATTGCAATACTCACATGAAACAGACTGAAATTTCTGAAGTGGCTTGCTAAAATGTTTAAGGTAGGGTGTTGGAGCTGAGAAAACTTTAAGCATGCGTTTGCATTTCTATTTGTAGACTGTTACATTTTTAATGACATATTTATGGCTTTAAGTGAGTAATGTTTTATATACAGGAGAAATAGTTAATTTGCTTAGATGACTCATGCATTAAACCTAACTTCACTGAATTTTTCTCCTGCTTCTGTTTCCTGGGAAGTGCAACTGTTAAAAAAAACCTTGTGATACCGAAATGACGTCTTACTGATGTCTGCAACACAATTCACACTTTGTTACTTCTTTCATTACTGTTACCAGAAGCACATGAAAAATTTTAAGAAGCAGTAATGTAAACACTTTACATTGACCTCTTTAAAGGAACAAAATCAGTTTAATGCTGGAAAAAGCAGCATGTGAAAATATATTTCTACTGAGTTATTTATGACTCCCCTGTATGTGTTAGACCATATTGTGATTCCATTTACAACAGCTATATAGAGAAAATATGTATACATTATCTTTCAAGTAAAGAAAGCAAATTTCCTTGATCCTACTGTGCCCTATCTTTGGGCTTCATATTGATTATTCCATAGAACTACTTCACGTGAGAAACTAAGGAAACTGAAATGGATAAAGCCTGGGGCCAGACCAAGAGCAATTGTCTAAGAACCCTTTTTTAAAGAGAATTTCTGAAAGCAGCAGTCATTGGCAGTGTGGCTGTGTGCAAGCCATGATATTCACAGCCTGCAGAAGGGGATCACTGGAGATACGTCTGGTAGAAACAATTTTGCTGGGCAATATCTAAGTCATCTGGTTTTGATGATGCATTATTTAAGGGACTGTCAGAATCTGGAGCATTTTCTGGGGGCATGTAGCATTTGATAATGGCCCTGCTGGGGCCAGGCGAATAGAAGAGAAACATTTCTGAGGACATTTGCTTCTAGCTGGACCATGCTACTTAGTCCATTCATGTCAACTGAGTAATATGCATCGCATTTGAGAAAGACTGGAAACTATGAAGTAATCTAAGGCTGTTAAAAACAAGCTACTAATATTATACAGGATTTCGCTGTCAGTAAGAATCATTCAGAGAAAAGATGCTTTGTCAAATATTAATTAGACATAACTGACCTGCTGAAACTAAAGACTCTTGGACTCTGTTTCTGTAGCCTGGGCTCATGTTGCAGTAGTTCAGAAATGAAGTCTGAATCCTATATTCCTGTCACTTATTATTCTCAATATGAATGCTTTGTATTAATATTCTTATTTGGCAATTAATATTCTTAATATTCCTCAATTTGGTAAACTGATTATCATGTATTAGAATATGCCTATATTACAGGCAATAAAATCTTCAGCAGTTTTTCTGTTACATCGAACTTGTCTCTATCCTTTTCTCAATTATTCAATAGATTCCATAATAACATCTTATATTCTAAAAGCCCTCTGTTTTTTAGTCCTAAATTTATGCCCTTGTATACATAGTTTTCGGAGACACTGTCCAAAAGTATTACACAAAGGATGTATTATTCAGTAGACCGAAGGTCAAAATGTTCATGATTCAATATGCCATAGGTCACTACATTTCAAAATGACTGCATATTTCCTAAATGATGCCTAGTTCTGAAACATATTTTAGGACCTGACAACATGTCAGCTAGTTTGGGAAAACACAAAGACTTCAGAAATGCTTTGGATCGAGTTCTGGGGTTTAGGCAGTATGTATTTATTTTGCTATGTCCGTGGTGGGAAACTCAATTTGCAGTTTCTCCATCTTTGTTTAGCATTATATTTACATTTAATATGGTCCACAAGGAGTTCTTTCACAACAATTGTGGACTATATTTTTTATTTATATTGCAGTTCTTAATGACATTTAGATAGATCCATAACAGGTCAGAATTTTTTGTTATTCGCTATGTCTTCTTTCAAAGGGATAAATATAGTTGTGTGGCTGCTCTGATGTGGTATATTTTAGAAATCAACAGTTATAATATTGGTGTGAGTTACAGTCCCTTCCCTTCTCTCCCTTTGCCAACACAGAATATCATGAGGTGTTTTTTTTTTTTGTTGTTGTTGAGTTTGTTTGTTTGTTTTCAGTATGGGCTACTAGTCATAATAATTTCATACTAATTTCATGCTTCAGGGCCTGAGAGTGAAAGATTTTTAGGTCAGTTTTGGACTAGAGTTTTCAGAAAGATTAGGACTTCTGTTATCATTAAAATTGCTCATAACTGATGTTCTTTTTTTCTTTCTTTTTCTTTTCTTCTTTTTTTTTTTTTTTTTTGGTGTTGTTTTGTTTGGGTTGATTTGTTGGGTTTTTTTGTTTGTTTCTTTTTTCCTAAGGACTATATTTTTCAAAACTGAATGGACTATGACAGGGTCCTGAAGCATACAGAAAGGAATAGATTAGTGTAAGATTTTTTTTTTTTTTTTTTCCTGTGCAAAATAAAATTGTCTTTTTCGGGATACGCCAAAAAGATATTCCATCTCTCAGTCAGTGTATGATAGCCTTGTGTATCCTGAAGCATTAACGTAAGATACATTAAAAAAATTAGTAAGTAATTAATCTAAGGGTATTTCCTGAAAAATATACTTATGAAAAAGTCTCTAAACCTGGCTGGTTTATACTTTTAGGAATATTGTCAATATGATGCCGTAGCATTTATGTCTGTACAAAATTAGCATGTTCTCTGTTTCAGCACATAGTAATTAGTTGATGCAGTAACTGCTATTTTCCATTAGAAATTCATTACACAGTTAAGAACATTTTTAGTTTTCATGATGTCCGGGAGATGTATTAACTCAAGATTGTCAAAGTCAGGTGATCCTATGCTTCCTCTTGGGACAAACAATGAGTTTGCAGTTTTCCAACATGTAAAAGCACAATGCTGTGTGTCTGTGACTTTCATTGTCTCCTATTACCAGTTCCACAGGGGGGTTTAATTAACAGACAGGGGAAGCATTGCTGCTTTTCTTCAGTGCATATGCAAGAGTGTTTTAAATAGCTGCTGATCTTTAGCTAGGAGGAAACTGAGCTGGTAAAACCACCCAGCACAGCATCCTGTAGAGATAGCAGTGCCTCTCTATAAGCAGTCTAGTTTTGGGGGGTTCTATTCAGTGTTGCATGGACACAACTGGTCTGCTTCCAGGTTCTGGGTAGTCCAAGGAGAGCTGGCTGAAGGGATCTGCATCTCAGCTCCAGCTTTCAGCATTAGCTCAAGCAGAGGTAGCTTGGGTTTTTACATGCTTGGTACAGGTTCCCTTCATTCACTAAGATCTTAAATGTCATTGATTTACAGTGGACCTGCCTTCCAGGCTCAAACTCTTCTCAAAAGACACTATTTTACAGGATTTTTTTTGAGTTTTGCATTTCACTGACCGTGGTCTGTGGCTCAACTGTGGCAATAGTGAAAAACATATTGTAGCACCAGACACGATAAAAATCATACACAGTTTCTGAGTGTGTAATCATGATACCATTTCTTAATGTTGAAATATTAGGTATGACTATTACAGAATTTTATTTAAATACTAATCAATATTTTAGGTATTTCCTATGTCTTTGCAGATTAGTCTTTCCAACAGGTGCTAAACATTACTTGTTATTATTGATCAGAAGTCCTCTTGCACATCTTTCTGTGCATAATAATTGTGTGCATATCATTATTTTGAAAAAAATACTTTTTCACATTTCTTTGAAAATGTATTTTTACTGGTTGTTTTTTTTCTCAGAATCATTTAGTTGTCAAATAGTTATATTATGCAAATATTATAATTCTGTTTTGATATAAAAGATATTTAAATGATATTATGTGCTTCTTTTTAAGTCTAATAAAAGTAATTCTGAAACACTGTAAAGTAAAGAACATTGTAACACAGCTTTCCAGTGAGTATTCTGTGCCACTCAGGGGTATTAATGCTTTCATTGTCACAAAAAATTCAGACTAATTAACCAAGTCAGTAATATTCTCCTGCAACATGAACAAGCCAAGTAAACTGGTAAAGAAAATCTAATTAACATGTTAAATATGCAATATTTTCTTTATTGTAACAAATGGTATTAAACCTGTGAATTTTATACTTTGACACACTTAGGATTATGTCCTTGGGTTTCACAGATTAGTCACATCTTAATTCTGTAGTACGCATTAAGAATGTCTATATTCTTTTAACAAACTTGATTTTATATCAAACTTGTATTAGTCATGACATTTTCATGGTCAGAAATTATGTAAGATCTCATCCCACATTTTTAGTGTATAAAGCTACTTGTAGTATTGGAAGTTTGGTAGGTGACATTTATACAAATGTATATGTTCATAAATACAACTATATACATATAGGTTTTGTGTCTTTAAATACTTATATACACAGATATACATGCATTGCATAGATACATATTTATTAATAGAAATATACATAAACATCTGTATATATTATGTATAATAACATTCTTATTACACCCTATTTACCTGCCTGTAAGAGAAAAAAAGTGTGCAAGAGCTGTTAAAGATGCAAACAGATCTTTCTTGAAACTACTTTGAGGAAAGCTTGATAATTTTAATTTTAGCAGTTTTATCAGTCCGTGTCTTCACACAACAGTGTGGAAGTTCTTCCTGTCCACCACACTCAAGGCTGATGTTCTTTAATCTTGTCACACTTCAGTAATGTATGTTGACAAGACACTGTATAATGAAGATTCCACATTAAAAACACTGAAAGAGCAAAAGAGTACACTTAGACTATGTCTGTAGGTCAGAGAATCAAAAATTCTGTCCTCTTCCACAGTGAGGAGAACCCAACTTGTAGCATGCTACAGAAATATTGCTGTGGATAAGACTTCTAGCTGAGTGTCAGACATGGTTATGAGAGAGATAGGAGAACATGCTCCTTTTGACATTAAAGGGCAGATAGAGGAGACTGAAAGAGCGAAGGAAAGAGAAGCATTTGTATTTGAAAAAGTAATGAGGGTCAGCAAAGCTCTAGTCTCAAATTAGAGTTGTGTATTGGTCCATTTGTCCTTGGAATTTGACCCCTTCTATGTGATAAAGGACTTCTAAGGAAAGATGGTAAAATGTGTCCCCTACAGAGACATAAAAAGGATGAAAAGCTCTGATGGAAAGAAACATGTCAGGACAAAACCATAACGTGAACAAAAAAAACGGAACAAGGTGTTCCTCTCAGTAATTTAAGTTACTCTTCTCTTCAGCTCTGAGGTGGGCTGTGCTGTGACAGGAGCAGATTAAGCCAAATATCTTCACCAAAGCTTATTGGGAAAATCAGATAAAAGACTAGTAACAGAAACAATTATTGCCGAAGATAGTTCTATAATATACATAGTGTGTTCTAACAGCACAGGGGAGTTCATGACCTACCCCATCAACTTCTTGGAGGGGGTGGATCAAAAGAACAAATTCAATGCAAATGTCAAAGCTCATGAAGGAGCTTCCTGTTAATATGGATATACTGTTCATGCTGTAGAAGAAAAAGATAATTACTCATTCACTGCAGTTAACTCGAAGGAGTAGTTTTTTTGTGAGTAGACAATTTGTAGGTAGAAAATTATTTTGTTAGATGTACAGCTTTGTGATAATCAGAACCACAAAGTAATTTGCCATCTGGGTAAAATGTATCAGACCTCATGAGAAACTTGAATAGCAGACTAAATTAGCTGAAATCTCTTGTTTTGGGAGTGTGCAGCAATGAAGTTGTGTATTAAATAATAAAATCAGTCCTTGGGATCCTGGAATGTTTGTACTACAGTGAGGGGGAAACGCAGATTTAAAAAAAATTAGGACTTCTCTAAAATGTCTTCATTTTCTGAAGTGGGGAGGAGGATGCATAGTAACACCTGCATGTGTATGAAATTTAGATCATGCTGAATGCCCCTTCTTTTTTCATTTTTAATAATGCACTTATAATAGACATTTATTTATCATGAAATTATTACTGATAATTTAATAATGATCACTAAATATAATTTTAATAGTTTGGTAATAATTACATGTTATGTAAAGTAATTTGTCAATAAGAAAGTGGCCTATTCTTTTAAAAATATTCGAACTCCTGCTTTGAATTTTATCTGACAGATTATAGTAATGTTATGTGTGTTAAAAGCTTCTAGAAAAGGTTAAAATTAGTCTAAAAAATGTTTGCATTTATGAAAAGGAGCAAAAATAAATAGAACAAGAAATTAATTTATTGAAAAACATAAAAATGAAACATTTACTGCATGAGTTGTTTAAAACCTGCATTTAACTGTAGTATAGTTGAGAACTTCAGATGGGAATATGCAATACTGTAAAAACATCTTAAAATGAAGATTATTCCAGTGTAGTTTCCTTTTAACAAATTACATGCAGCTAATGATAGCAAACTATGTTTAGCAAGCTGATTTTTGAGCATTTTTCGAGCGTAAGTTCTTTTCTATTCATCAAACAACGTTACATACATTTACTGCAGCAGCTAAATAGTATATATAAAATACAAGAGAAAGGATAGTACATTTTAAAATAACATGGTCATCTCCAAAACAGAGATGTCTGGGACCTGATGAAATCCATCTGTGGGTCCTGAAGGAACTGGTGAATGAAGTTGCTAGGCCACTGTCCATAATATTTGAAAAATCATGGCAGTCAGGTGAAGTTCCTGATGACTGGAAGAAGGGTAATATAACCCCCATTTTCAAGAAGGGGAAGGTGGAAGACCTGAGGAACTACAGAGCAGTCAGTCTCCCCTCTGTGCCTGGCAAAATCTTGGAGCAGATTCTCCTGGAAAGCATGCTAAGGCACATGAAAAACAATGAGGTGGTTAGTGACAGCCAACATGGTTTCACTAAGGGGAAATCCTGCCTGACTAATTTGGTGGCTTTCTATGATGGCGCTACAGAACTGATGGACAGAGGCAAAGCAGTCGTTGTCATCTACCTGGCAAAGTGACACTGTCCCGCACGACATCCTTGTCTCTAAATTGGAGAGACATCAGTTTAATAGATGGACCACCCGTGGATAAAGAACTGGCTGGATTGCCACAAGCAAAGAGTTGTGGTCAAAGGCTCAGTGTCC
>NW_009929769.1:3375-8428 GCF_000696875.1 Nestor notabilis | reverse complement strand
CGTAGCGGGGGGCTCGGTGCGTGGTGGCCGCTGAGGCGAAGGGGGCACCTGGCGCAGCGAGGAAATAACGACGTTCTGCTTCGAAACAGCGTGTACAGGGAAGAAAAGTCATTAAAACTATTAAAAGGGGCCTATAAGAGACTTTTCACTAGGGCCTGTTGCGATAGGATGAGGGGCAATGGTTTTAAACTAAAAGAGGGGAGATTCAGGTTGGATGTGAGGAAGACATTCTTCACAGTGAGGGTGGTAAAACCTGGCACAGGCTGCCCAGAGAGGGTGGTAGATGCACCATCCCTGGAGACATTAAAGGTCAGGCTGGATGTGGTTCTGGGCAACCTGATCTAGTTGAAGATGTCCCTGCTCATTGCAGGGGGGTTGGACTAGATGGCCTCTGAAGGTCCCTTCCAACTCAAACTATTCTATGATTGAAAAG
Organism: Nestor notabilis; assembly: GCF_000696875.1. Classification (NCBI taxonomy): domain Eukaryota; kingdom Metazoa; phylum Chordata; class Aves; order Psittaciformes; family Psittacidae; genus Nestor; species Nestor notabilis. The sequence goes on along the minus strand of NW_009929769.1, from coordinate 7,995 downwards.
AGCTGGCCTGAGGACTTGTCTGTTTGCGCCATGTTAGTCATCCTCAGGGTCTGGCATGAAGAGCAATGATGAGGAGTGGTCTATATCTGACTGCCCCAGGCACCACAACCTGGCTCCTAAGGGAATCCCACAGCTTTTGGTCTCCAAAGCCAAACACTGTCCTGATAGGCAATGTTTTTGGATGAATGGCTCAGTGCCATGATCAGGGCTTGTGGGACCTGCCCTTCAGTTCTGTAAGTCACACAAAGTGCCATCTACGGTGTGGATGCACTACAGGGAGCTGGACTCACATTTGCATTACAGACACTGGTTTGCTATCCCATCAGCTACATTTGACCTTGCCGCTAAGAGTGACAGTAAAGTGGTAGTCGGAACAGTAATAACTGAAGTATTCATTGCTTGTTTCCATGCAGCAACAGAAAAGGACATCATCTTCCTTAGAAATGGCTCCAACCTGCCACCTGATCTCATTTCAGGGTCCATGGGTTCCTAGAGGAGCTGCATCCCCTCCAACACAGAACCAGATGAAGACACCAGACTCCAGGTCCCACATGTTTTCCAGCGTAGCCACCAAAGGGCAAAGCCAGTGCAAACGGACGCATCTGGTTTCAGATGGTTCAATGGATTCACCAAACAAGAAAGAGTCAGCGCCCAGCCAGGATGGTCACTGAAGCCGGAGTCGGGGACTAAAACTGTAGGATTTGCATGTGCCATGTGTGATGCAAACACAGCTTGCCAGTACAGAAGAGGAAACAGAGATAATAAGGTACCCTTTAGTCCTCTGGTACATCTATGCATGCAAGTTATTAAATAATTTCTATATACATGGAAGGTACTCACAACATTGAGCTCTGTGAAAAGAACAAATATAGTCTGATCCTAGCAGATTTTAGTGGGTGAGTGAAAGGAGACGGAAAAAAAGGCAAGAGGAAAAATGCAAGAAGGCTAGAAGAAGCCAACACATACATTAAAGTTGCAGCTGGCTGATACATCACAATTGTTTCCTAAACAAGGCGTGAAGCCAAATTGTTTTTAATTATTCCTAACTCAAGGCCTTGTATGCACTTGGAAATTTACTATAATAGGTATTCTAAAAGAATCATCTCCTAAATGGATCTCCAACAACAACATGTTGTCGCTGTAAGGAACAAATTGGCCCTGTGCATTTTGGAGCAGGCATCAATATAAAAAAAAACCCCAGACATTTTTATTTCTTTAAATCTGCAGAAGCTTATCCAAAATGGTGGGAATCACTGACATAATTTTGATTTCCACAATGCACGGCAGAAACAGGTGAGTTTCAGTTGGAGGGTCAAATCATTTAAATAATTCTCCATCTCAAGCATATGAAATACCAGCATTGTGCTGCTGTTATATCCTGTAAATATCTCCACAGAGAGGAGACAAAGCCTTCAGTGGTCCTAACTTGGTATTATACACTGTTTCTTTGTGTGACTTTATCTTATGCAGGAAGTCAAAATACTTAACCAGGCACATCAAAAGAAAGAAAACAAGCAAAGTATACAACCTCAAAAGAAAGCTCTCAACTTTGGAATTCACTTTCTCTGTAAAAGTTCAACAGCACAAGTGTTGCTGACCTTTAGAGCACACTGCAGAACACAACTGTTTATAGAACCTTTGCACGATGAGGAACATGCTTTGCTTAATCCTGTAGGGGCATCGAATGCAGTTAACTATATTATGATCCTTTTTGATTTTATGGTTCCCTCACCTAGAAAAGTTTATGCGTAAATGAGAAAACTGAATCACAACTTCCTGATGCAAGGGAATCTAAAGGAGAACAATAAACAGCAAAAACAGTCACCATTTTAAGACAAGTTTCTATGTATGTTGGCATGTTCTCAACTAGAATATTTTGAAGCCATAGTACTGCTGTAGGTTTTCTAGTTTCTATTATAGTGCAGCTGAGATTTAAACATGACAAGCTGTGATTAAAAGGTTAAGAATTTTAGATTGGGAAACTATTATGATGATGATGATGAAGGAAAAGCCTTGTAAGCACCAGGAAATTTACTAAAATACATATTCTAAAATAGCTATGTCAATCAGTTCCTCTCTGTAGGAGGGTGGAAGGAAGCCTTGGAAAGAAACAGTGAGTAATGTTAGCCTTCAGACTTCCCAGGACACTTGGGGTTTTGTCGTAAAGAAAATAATACAGAAAGATGTGGCAAAATGCTACACATACAAACAAAAAATTTTAAAGAGAATTTGAAAAACCCTGAAGAAAGTGAATAAGCCACATTTTGCATTTCTGCCTACAAACTTGGAGAATTCCCCCCACCCAGTGGGAGTGAAAGGCTAGCTTCAGTCTAAGGGGGGGTGGAATCTCCCTTAACTCTTCAAACAGTTCAGCTGGGAAGGCTCCCAAACGGGGCCACTCGGAACAGTGAGCCAACTCTACCATGTAACCCCAGCGTAGATGAGTGTCTCTTTTTTACATTAAAGGAGTATTATGAGACTGGCCTTGCTGTGCTTCATGAATGGCTCAATTTCCTGTTCCCTCTGTTCCCTAAAACCTTGTCCAACGATTTCTGTTTGAGGACCTTTGCATGCTATTAGTGGCTAAAAATGCCTATGTCGCATTGTTTAATACCAGGTATTATTCAAAACTATAAATGCTGTAAAGCTATACTATTCCCTTGACTATACCAATTTATATTGAATACTCCTTATTCTTGCAAATGCACAAGTGCTTTCATAAGAAAACTGGGTAAAACAGGTTTCCCACAAGATAATAAACCTCTTCCAATTAACGCAAAATAATTATATTATGGCTCATGTCTCTAAGAATCAAGTTTGTCAAATCTATTCTCAGGTTGTATCAGAAGTCTGAAAAACACTCCTGGCTTTTGGGAAAAAATGGACGAGTGACTGTAACAGAATCAGTGTTTTCTGATTGTGAAGTGTTCTTCACCAGATACAGCACCTTGTATTAAAATTGAGTATTGCCAAAATTCTAAGAACTATAGTAGTATAGTTCTTACAATTAGACAGCTATGACTGGCTTAACTGCTACTCCCTTATTTTTTTTCTTTTTTAGAACCTATAGACAATACGTTATTACAGCTGCTGATGTTTTTCTGGAATAAACCATTTCCACAGATTTGCAACCTGATTTTAGCTAATGATTTCCATGAAAATGCCAGTTAAAGCTGTGTGCTTTGATTAATTAGTACAATAATATAATATTGTCCCAGTTTTGGCTTACATTTTTTCTACAGTGTCACATGTATTTCTATTATATTACATTATAGCTTCATTAACAAAATGGTGAATTTGGTCTTGCAGGGCTTTAGCAACAGATTTAATAGAGGATAAATTTACATCTTCTGGAGACCTCTATCTTAGTAGTTTAGGCTTTAGTCCTGAACTAATATCCATGTTGGCAGATTCTATCCAGAGGTATAAATCAATTATCCTCACCTACGGATCTGAGTGAAAGATCAGGACTATAGACATCAGTTGTGTAGTGCACACTTCCCTTTCAACTATTAAGTTAAATGGGGTCTAAATAAAACTAAGATGATGAAATTACATATGTATATTTCAGACTGAAGTTCAGCAAGGTATTTAATTACAGTTTAGGTTACTTAAGTAGTCTGCAATTTTTTCTCAGGACCCCTGCTGCTATTTAATATAATTTTGTTATTTGAATGTAATTCACCATATTCTTAATTCTAATCGTTATACTGATTTTGATATATAAATGCTTAAAATTATTGAGACTGTGCACACATTTTCTTCTTTGAGATACAGTATTTTTCACTTAGTTACAACTTTACAAAAACCCCACAGCATTTAAACATGGAAGGGAGTAGACTGAGACTTTAAATTCTCTGTTACATATTGCCAGTGCTTCCCAGAACAGCATTGGCCTTGGAGTTTAAAACATGTCTATTTGTCACAGCAAGAAGGGATGTTTTAAAGAACAGGGAAAATTTATAGAATCACAGAATGGTTTGGGTTGGAAAGGATCTTAAGATCACCTAGATCCAACCCCCCTGCCATGGGCAGGGACACCCCACACTAAAAAATATCACCCAAGACTCCATCCAACCTGGCCTTGAACACTGCCAGGGATGGAGCATTCACAACCTCCTTGGGTAACCCGTTCCAGTGCCTCACCACCCTCACTGTAAAGAACTTCTTACTTATATCTAATCTAAACTTCCCCTGTTTAAGTTTAAAGCCATTACCCCTCGTCCTACCACTACAGTCCCTAACGAAGAGTCCCTCCTCTACATCCTTATAGGCACCCTTCAGATACTGGAAGGCTGCTATGAGATCTCCATGCAGCCTTCTCTTCTCCAGGCTGAACAGCCCCAAGTTTTTCTGCCTGTCTTCATACGGGAGGTCCTCAAGCCTCCTTATCATCCTCATGGCCCTCCTCTGGACTTGCTCCAACAGCTCCATGTCTTTCTTATGTTGAGGACACCAGAACTGTACACAATACTCCAAGTGGGGTCTCATGAGAGCAGAGTAGAGGGGCAGGATCACCTGCTTTGACCTGCTGGTCACGCTTCTTTTGATGCAGCCCAGGATACAGTTGGCTTTCTGGGCTGCAAGCGCACACTGAAGCCGGTTCATGTTCAGTTTCTC
>NW_009929769.1:2132-2751 GCF_000696875.1 Nestor notabilis | reverse complement strand
TCCAGGAGAATCTGCTCCAAGATTTTGCCAGGCACAGAGGTGAGACTGACTGGTCTGTAGTTCCCCATGTCTTCCATTTTCCCCTTCTTGAAAATGGGGGTTATATTACCCTTTTTCCAGCCCTTGGGAACTTCACCTGACTGCCATGGTTTATCAAATATTATGGACAGTGGCTTAGCAACTTCATTTGCCAGCTCCTTCAAGACCTGCGGATGGATTTCATCAGGTCCCACTGACTTGTGCACATTCTGGTTCTTAAGAGGGTCTTGAACCAGATCCTCTCCTACAGTGGGCCTAAGGTCTTCATTCTCACAGTCCCTGCATCTGCCTGATGAAAAGAAGTCATTAAGAATCTCATCCTTCTCCAAATCCAGGGTAGCCAGTTCTCCCAATAGCTTCCAGAGAGGGCCCGCATTACCCCTCATCTGTCTTTTGTTTGCTACATACCTACAGAAGCCCTTCCTGTTCTCTTTCACATCCCGTGCCACATTTAATTCTAACTGGGCCTTAGAATCTTTCAGTCTATTGACAGTGTCCTGCAGCTCAGCCCCTGCTGCAGGAGGACCTCCACCAGGGCGCACCGAGCGCAGCCCTGTCCATTGTGCACCCTCGCCTCACG
>NW_009929769.1:434-1742 GCF_000696875.1 Nestor notabilis | reverse complement strand
AATCCCCTCCTCCTTTTCAGTATGCGCTATGGTGGACGCTTGTGGCCCCTGCACAGTTTGGGCCTGAAGCAAGCAGCCCAGCTCCCTCTCAGTTTCCCTGACATCCTTTAGCCCACTGACAGTGTCCCGCAGCTCAGCCCCTGCTGCAGGAGGACCTCCACCAGGGCGCACCGAGCGCAGCCCTGTCCATTGTGCACCCTCGCCTCAAGAGACCAGTGGAGGCACTTTCTACCCTCCGAGGCATACGCTGCAACCTCCCTTCTCATCTGTTCTGTCTGGGTATCTGGTGTGTTTCCAAGAGGTGATTATGCTCACTTTCTACCAGAACTGGGCAGAGGCAGTAGCATTTTCTACTATTACATGCAAAAAACATTGGTGTCTTGCCTAAAAGAACAGTCTGTTCAGACACAAAAGATAGGAACCCAGCTGGGGCTGTCTTCTGCAGCCTACACCAACATCTCTAACAACAAACTCAGTGACTTTCCCTTTTCCCCTCTGACAGACCATTCAAGAAATAAGCCTATGAGAGAGAGACCAGCGGTCATTCTGCATTTCAGGGATTTTAACAGATGTGCTGGGGGGATCTGTTGCCAATCTCTAAATCTCTGCCCCCTATACAGTACCCTTACGTGATACTTAGCTGAGGGTTTTAAAACTGTTCTACACAACTGAGTCAGTTACTTGTTTTTCCTGAGTGTTGCAGGGAAAAGCTGCTCAGTCCATGTGGTTTAAACCAATTGGGATCAAAATACTTTACTGAGCTATCAAGAACACCGAATTAGGCAGCAGTGAAGTCTTGCATTCAAGTAGTAATACAAGAGGTAAACCCCCAAACTAGACACATCAGTGTTAATAAACACAAGCAAATATCTAAACACCCTGTGTAACAAACGCAGAAGAGATGTCTTAAATTCTTCTTTTTTCCAAGAAGAAGACCTCACCATAAGCAGTGCAGTAGCAAATGCCAATTGGTGTATTGATAAGGAATGGTGAGGAAAATCCTGTATGCCCTCTACACTTCTGCAAAGTTCATGCAGGGGGAACCAAAATCCCTTTCTTTCACCCCTGGGATTGCCACAGTCAAATGACTATAGCTGGTATAAAAGCCTTTATTCACACACTCTGAACATACAGATTCATTTACAGGGACACCCTGCAGCGGTGCCCAGTCTGTGGCCACCATGTGCAGGGACATCGCCTTGGGCCTCCTGGGCATGGGCACTGCCTCAGGGCCAGCACCCCAAAGGCCTTTCTCCGAGGGACACTGGGCGCAGGGGCGGCAGCAGGGCTGCGCTGGGCAGGGCTGGG
>NW_009929769.1:0-334 GCF_000696875.1 Nestor notabilis | reverse complement strand
CCCTCCCGTGCCCCGCTGCCAGAGCGCCCGGCGCTGCCACCAGGACAGAGCTGGCAGCCTGAAGGCATCCGAGAGGACGTCCTTGAGGCACCGGGGGGATTACTTGAAGGAGGTTGGGGGGGGGCAACACTTGAAGCTGCACGAAGGTGTGGGAGGTTCTCTGCTTCAGTTGCAGCTCCTGGAGGGGTCACACTCGCAGCTCATCGGATGGATGGAAATCCCGCTTCAGTCATCGCAGAGCGTGTCATCCTCATCTCCTGGGAAGAGACCGGCAGTACCAAAAGAAACAGGATGCGCAGATGACCCAGTGCCCTCCCCCAGTGCTTTGGAGCTC
>NW_009929768.1:30617-52825 GCF_000696875.1 Nestor notabilis | reverse complement strand
CCCCCCGCCTCCTGCGGGTCCCTCGCTGGACATCGACGTGCACGAACCTGTGCGGACGGCAAAGGATGCTCCCGGAGCACTGGGATGTACCCGGATCGCGGCTGTTTGTAAATGGATCCGACTGGAAATACAGGCTCTGAAGTATATGGGTAGCTATGAAAGGAAGTGATGCTCGAAGCTTTCGTTTAACAGCTGTAAAGAAAATGGGTAGCTGGGCATGAAGCTATCCTCGGCCAAGTAATGTCCCAGAGCAAGAGGAGAGTCTGCTCCAGGGCTGGGAGAAATCATGCATAGAATCACAGAATCCCAGACCGGTTTGGGTTGGAAAGGGCCTGAAGATGATCCAGTTCCAACCCCCTGCCACGGGCAGGGACACCTCACACTAGAGCAGGTTGCTCCAAGCCCCTGTGTCCAACCTGCCCTTGAACACTGCCAGGGATGGGGCAGCCACAGCTTCTCTGGGCACCCTGTGCCAGCGCCTCAGCACCCTCCCAGGGAAGAGCTTCTGCCTTAGATCTAACCTGAACTTCCCCTGTTCCAGTTTGAACCCATCACCCCTTGTCCTATCGCTGCAGTCCCTGATGAAGGTCCCTCTGCAGCATCCTTGTAGCCCCCTTCAGACACTGGGAGCTGCTCTGAGGTCTCCAGCAGCTTCTCTTCTCCAGGCTGAACAGCCCCAATGTTCTCAGCCTGTCTCCATATAGGAGCTGCTCCAGGCCCTGAGAATCCTTGTGGCCTCCTAAGGACCTGCTCCAGCAGCTCCATGTCTTCCTTATGCTGAGGACACCAGATCTTCACACAGTGCTGCAAGTGGGAGCATATACGAACACAAAGGAGTTCTATTTAAAAATGCATCTATAGCACATACACATACACTTAAGCATAGTCAGCTGTGCCCAGTGCTTGTACAGCTTCACTGTGTGCAGGCTCTAGTCTGGATTCCCAAAGTCAAGAGATAAAAAGTCACTTAAAGGTCCTCCTGCCTGCCCCAAAGCATTATATGGCCAGGAAACCACAAACTTTAAAGGTGTCTTTAAAGGGACACCTTCTCCTTAAAGATTCCATTTGGCTACTTAGCAAAGGCTGTTAGAAATAACAAATGAGATGTGATTTATAATCAAATGGTTTATAACGTGTAATCAGTCTTCCAGTGCGGTACTTGGCCTTTAACTGCTCGTTTCCCTCCCCTTTCTGAACGATTCTGTTCCCATTCAGTGATGTTAATCTCTATGCATTTATTTTTAACCAGCCCTTGAAGAACACACTCTCCATGCCTGGATTCCACGTCCGGGCTATTTTTATGTGTTCTTAACATACTCCCCAGAAGAAGCCAAATTGTTCCATTCGATGGCACACTCCCGACTTCCCTGGGTAGCTCCCTTCCTCTGTGAGCAGTATGTAGAGAGACATGAGACATCTGGTGGTCAGTTCTGCCTAGCACAGAGCTCATCTTCCTCATTTCTTTAGCACAGCCCAGTAACCGTTAATATACGCATTAAAATCTAATTTCACCCCGGAGATCGCACACACACACACACTCCCCCATTGTCAGCACATTAAGCCTGATCCAAAGACCGAAGTCAGGAGCAGGACTGCAGCGAGTACCAGGCTCAGCTCTTCTGTTCTGCTTGAGTGGACGGACCAGAGAAGCTGACATTTCTCCCAAAAATAGGCACTGGAGGAAATAGACCTTTTCCCAGTAACCAGCTAATAAAGTACTCCTGCATTTTGCTATTACAAGCTAACTGCTATTTACAACTACACCAATGGAGCTATTGCACGTAGGAATTAGAAGACATAAGAAGTCCTGGTTTTACAAAACCTTTGTGAAGCTGCTGTCAAAATCTCTGATGGATTTGAGATGATAGATTTTGGAACGAATCTCTGCAGGTCACATAGTCCAACCCCCGCTTAGCACAGGTCCTGTTAGATCAGGGTGCTCAGCCCAGTCAACTGCCAAGTACCTCAAAGGATGGAGATTCCAGAACCACTCCGAATGTGCAGCCACTGACATGGAAAGCAGCTTTGATTTGTGCACCACCCAACACACAAACATTAGCAGGTATATGTTGGCTGCCACTAACTGAAGCACAAGACTATTAAAGGAATTATTAAGGGGCATGACAATGAAGAGAGTTTGTCTTTCTGCTTTTCTGTTACTCTGCAACACTGGCACTATTTAGCCTCTAATATTTAACTTGAGATAATCTAAAAACATGGTGTGCAACTAATAATCTCTTAGATACAAGACTCACTTGTATTATTTGGCTCATTCTGGTGCCCGTGCCTCAAATACTCCAGGGGGACTGGCCATTTAGCAGAGTTACAAACCAGAGACCACTGGATTTAAGCCAAAGAGGAGGTTTAAAGTCAGCTTCATTGGTAGTCAGCTCAGAGTTACCTGTGTCAATGCAGGTCACCGAGGGAAGAAACTGCACCATCAAAATGTCAGGCTCTGGTTTTCATCCCAAACAAGTGGTGCTACATGGGCACAGGATTGATTATCAGCTTGGTGCTTCACTGAGGAATTATGGGATGAATTATTCCCCTTCTCAAGCCTCCAGTTTCGAGAGTGAAGATCATTAGGTGAGAAAAGCAACGAGGTCACCTTACTGAGCGGTGAGGGGCTCAGCTACAGAGCAACTGACCAGGTGCCAAAAAGCTTTGAAGAAGAAGAGATGTAAAAAATTCTTTATTGTTTTTCCTTGAAAGCTCCGTAAACTTATGAGTCTTTCTGAAAATACTTGTGTATTTTGGGATGGACTGAGTATTTCTTCATACAGAGAGGAGGCCTGTGCTGGCACTGTCATCCTTTATGGAATCACAGAACCCCAGGCTGGTTTGGGTTGGAAAGGACCTGAAGATCACCCAGTTCCAACCCCTGCCACGGGCAGGGACACCTCACACTAGAGCAGGTTGCTCCAAGCCCCTGTGTCCAACCTGACCTTGAACACTGCCAGGGATGGGGCAGCCACAGCTTCTCTGGGCACCCTGTGCCAGCGCCTCAGCACCCTCCCAGGGAAGAGCTTCTGCCTTAGATCCAACCTGAACTTCCCCTGTTCCAGTTTGAACCCATCACCCCTTGTCCTATCCTTCTATCTGACTTGCCCCAGCTGAAAAACACACACGCACTTGATCCATGCTGCTGCTCTCCTCATAGAAGTTGACTGTTGCACAATGTAGGCTGCTATTTGGTGTACCAGTGATGGGTGGAAGTGCTTGGCAACGCGTAGGTGAGGCAGGTCAAAGCTCCACAAGCTGCTTAGACATAAAGCATAAAGACAATCATACTGCTTTCCTCTAATACTTGTACTCAAGGCCTGCACTTGCCTTCCTGGCCATGCAGGTGCCTGATCAAGTAAAACCAGAGCTCTATGTTTTGTTCCAATGAACATGATGTTTATTCGCTGCATGGCTCAATACGCAAACACGTATTAAATCAAACAAATAGAAGCACAACAACACAGTCCCCAATGACTAATGCAGCCAGCTAAATATATGCTGCTAAATAATATCACAGTATTCCCTGCTGCTTTATGTCACTTATATGCAATGACAGCAGAATGGCAGAGACAAGCCCAGAACCCACAAGTTTTGTTTCAGAAGGCTATTGGTAGAATTGCCAGTTGAAACTCAAGCAACAGACAGGGTTTGGAAACTGCCTTTCTTGGGAAGAGCACCACTGATCTCAGAGCAGGAGATCCCTTCATATTCCTCATGGATTTATCTTCTTCTTTTCATTTACTACCTAATTTTAAGTGAAGTATCAGCTCAAGAGAAACAAGTGTAGAGCAGGGCAGACAACGGGAAACCTCAGCTGCACTGTTTTGTGATACTCTGAAATCATGACCTTTATTACAGGGGGATCTTTCCAGTTCAAAATCAAATTCACTACCCTTTCATGTGCTTTACATCATCACCTTTCATAGTATTCTTTAGTTACATATTGCTATGGCAAAAGGGAATAAAGAAACAAGGACAATGCAACACAACCTCCTCAATGGGAAGAAAACTAAGAACTGATATCAAATCATCCACTGGTTTTCCCCTTCTCTTTCATGCTTTCCCAGAGTGCCAGCAGCTAGCATGGGAACACCATGACTGCTTCCCTGTTACATCTCCACACTACTACAATAAACCAACCATTTCTGATGGGAATGGTGCATCAGTGCCGATGGCACAGCAGCAGGGAAGAGACAGAATGAACCAAAATCTGCAGATACTTCCTGGCTTTATCCAGGGAGGAAATTAGGAAAAGCCCCCTAGTGTGGCAAACAGCAGGCGAGTGATTTACCTGCCTGCAGACTTCAGAAGAACATTGTATAATACTTTGTTATTTGGAGCAATTTGGCTTTACTCTGCCAGTGCACAATGGTCTCTTCCTCTGTATTTAATAACAGATACTGTTAAGACATAACTAAAAGGACATTTTGTTTAATTAAATTGTTTCATGATATGCAGTGATTTAAGTCCTAAAGGCCAGGGCATTTACTGCTAAAAATCTATGCTTGTAGGACCATCCTAATGCAAGAGAAAAACCACTTTCTAGCAGTTGGAGCAGAAGCAGGACAGAGGCAGAATGGGGGCTGTGCCCAGAACACTTGCAGTATGATTCAAACAAGTTAGGCACCAAGTTGAAGGTTTTCATATGGTCTTAATACCTCGTTGATGGAGAGAGACAACTCTAGTAGGTGACTAAGCTCCACTACATTGGGGCAGGATGAATCATCCTCTGAAAATGTCATTCATTCCATCCTAAGAAATACCAATTTCTGGAGATAGCACTTGCAACAATAACAAATCGAGTTCTGATGACTGGCTTAGACTAGTACTCTTCTTCTAAAGGGCTCTAGTGAGATGTGATCTATTTTACTCTTAATATCCACTGGCACACAGCTAAACTAGCTCCATAATAGGAATTGTACTTTTCAAGAGTTACACAAAGAGAAGAAAAAGTCCAATTAGCACCAGCGCAAACATTAATATTGCATTTGAATTACAGTATTATGTGGAGCTAAACCCTGTTTCCATAGAAGATAACATTTTACCCTAGTAAGCTTGGCCACCTCATACAACACAGTGCAAGTACAGGAGAGAGTGAGCAGATGGAGATGAAACAAAGGAGGAGGAGGACAAGGCAACAATGAAATGATTGAGTTTGATATCATGAATAGCAGCCATAGCACATTAGTTGCCTAGTCAGTGTTTACATCAATAAGAGAATTAATCTAATTAATCCTCTTAAATCTGCTTGCTATCTTCCGATTAAGTATTCTTGCATGAGAGTTCTTCATAGGTTAGAACTGAAATCTGCTATGCCAGAGGGACACCACATACCTCTGGGCTGTACATCCTGAGAACTAAAACCTGTATGAACACATCTACCAGGACAGTGGCAAAATAAGATAGTTTTATCAATGGGAAATGAAACATTCACATTTGAAAGCTCAAATAATGAGTATTTAATCTTACTTAAGATGAACTTAGGAAAATAGCCTACCTGGAAAATGATCACCGCAGCTCTGAAGGTATCTTCATACACACCTTCAATAACTGCAGTGTTATACAAACTGGTGGAAAACTTGGAATCTTTGGCATAATTGGTTCAGTAAAAGTCACAGACTCACAGGAGTGCTGGAAGGGCCCCCTGGAGATCACCCAGTTAAACCCCTGCCAAGGCAGGGCCACCCAGAGCAGGGCACACACACAGGGACGTGTCCAGGCTGGTTTGAGATGTCTCCAGAGGGGGAGACTCCACAACCCCCCTGGGCAGCCTGTGCCAGGGCTCTGCCACCCTCAATGCAAAGAAGTTCTTCCTCATGTTGAGTTGACACTTGTTGTGTGTTAGTTTATGGCCATTGCTCCTCGTCCTGGCACTGGGCACCACTGACAGAGTCTGACTAACCTCAGGACTTTGGAATAAACTTCCTCATCTCATTCATCCAGAATACCAGCATTGTTGGAATTTCTTTTGATGAAAGAAAACTCCTTTGCCAAGGTAATTAGTGATTACTTGATGCAACACATCAATGAATAGCAGCTGACATAAGCAGAGCACTGCTGCCTTTCCTATGGGCAGTAGCCAAGTGGAATTGCACAGACCTGCCCTGTGCAGTGCACTGTGTGTATCTGTACAGCTCATTTTGTACATAAGCCAACATTAGCTGAGACATTTGTACAATGCCTGAAGGTTTTACAGCCTGAAACTCCCTTTACTGAATTGATTTCAATCATTTGAACATGGTGGTTTGCTGTGTTGTCGTTTGCCTTCTTTTTTGTACCTTTTCATTATGAGTGAGGCTAATAATACCATTTACCAGCTAAATATTCTGCACTTAGCCATTAATGGCACACACTTGAAGTAAATGGTTGCCCACTCCTCAAGATTCTATGTTTTCAGTGTAAAACCTGCAGCAACCTCCTTCCATAACCAAGCTTGGCCCTTAGCAATTGTATCATGAACAGGTAAGGTTTACATGACCCCAAAGTTGCTTTCAAGCACATCTCTACGTAAGATCAAATTAAGCCACTTACTAATCTTTTTTTCTCAAAAGGGAAAGACAAATAAGCTAATATCATAAATTATGCACCATAATCACTGCATATTCCAGCTCTGGTTATCACTTAATGTATGCAGCTCATCCTGGCAGGAGTCCAGTACATTCTCTGTAACTCCCTATTTTCTGCTGGATAAACTCACACACAGTGGTGCAGTAGAACTACTTATGTTCTTACAAATGATACCAGACGTTTCTCATTAGCATTACACCTGAAATCCCATTCCCAAGCTGGATATTATCCATTGCTTCATAAAATTAAGATGAAAAGCATAGAACAAGCAAGTTCAGGATGCCTTTAGCAAGTGGTTCAATGGAGAACAAGTTAAAAATACAACATGAAAAAGCCCACAGAACTCACTGCACAGAAGGACAGACACTGGTCATTGCTCCCAGGTAATGCCTCAAGAAAGCTAGAAATAGAGATCATGATTTTCTTAGAGTACTATGAAGAATTTAAGTATTAGAAATATTTAAAGCCCAATTAATAATACTCATGACCCAAAACCCAGCTCTGTACCCTGGTGGAGCCCTCAGCATTCACAACCCACAGAGCTACAAGAAACGCGTGTGTCACATTTCCCTTCAACACCAAGATATTCATGTTGTGTTCATGTTTTTACACCCATCCTTTCTCTGAAAAATGCCCTTTCCTGCACAGGTTGCTCATCAGCATGGAGCAAAGAAGAAAACTCAAGAAACAGGAAAACTTAAAGTCCAGTGATAGGCTCCAAAGACACAAGGCATTCATACCCAGTCTGTGACTCTGTGATTCTAATAGCAATTCACTGCAATTAATGTAATTCACTTGATTATTGTAATTCAGATCTAAAAATAAACTCTTATTTCTTCTAAACTGGTAAATTGGTACAACATGAGAACAACATGGTACAACTGCCCATCCACTTCCTTACACTGTTCCTTTCTAAAGGGACAGTCCTTCACATATGTATGTATATGCTCCAGAAGGTGCTACATAAAACCTATTACAGGATTGGTCCTTAAAAAGATGACCTGGTGCAGGGCCTGGAGCACAAGTGTGATGAGGAGCAGCTGAGGGACCTGGGGGGTTTAGTCTGGAGAAGAGAAGGCTCAGGAGGGACCTTATCGCTCTCTCCAACTGCCTGGCAGGAGGATGGAGCCAGGAGGGGGCTGGTCTCTGCTCCCAAGGAACAAGGGATGGGACAAGAGGAAACGGCCTCAAGCTGCACCAGGGCAGGTTTAGATGGAGCTGAGGAACAATTCCTTGCCCAGAGGGTGCTCAGGCATTGGAACAGGCTGCCCAGGCAGGGCTGGAGTCACCGTCCCTGCAAGTGTCCACACCCCAGGTAGACGAGGCCTCAGTGCCAGGGGTTAGTGGTGGCCTTGGCACTGCTGGGAATGGTTGGACTGGATGAGCTTAAAGGTCCTTACCTACCTAGTTGATTCTACAATATAATAGAGGACACTGTCAATTCATTAGGTATCAAAGTATATACTTGTTTGGTTAACATGTACCTCTTATCTTTGATCACTGCTTTTGGAAACCCTTACTCATTCCATGCCTTACTCATCCAGCTAGCCAGCTGAGCTCCAGACAACCAACTGCACCAACAAAAACAAGTGGCAAGTGATCATGCAGGAAAAAAACAAAGAAAGAAGGGAAAATGGGGAGAGACACATTTGTTCAAGGGTACATTTATTTACAAAGCTGGCAAGAAGATGAGAAGCTGAAATGATGGGTTTCTTGTGGGAAAATGCAGTAAGTGGGGGATTCTGTAGGCTCCTGCCAGAGCAAAGGGATTAAAAGGTCATATTGAGCTGTGCCAGCAGGATGAGACAAAGAGAGCTTGATTGGGCATAGGCAACCTGGCTCTTTGGAGGCCTGGCTGGTGTTAGAGGGGTAAGAAGGCTGTAACACCAGGACAGAATCAAGGAATATAAAGTATCTTCAAGATTCATTTGGGGAGAAGGTTAATTGATACCTGCCAGACCCAAGATCAGTATCTGTGTTCTCTTACGACTGCCTAGTGACTTTGCTGTTATGGCCTTAAAGCATCATGCAGACCTTTATACTCTTCACATTGCCAGCAGCTATTGTTCTTAGAAGCATATAAGGCTCATTTCCTTTGAACTGGCTGCCATGTGCTGAAGTTGTAAATATGAAGTACAACTACCTCCAAAATAGAGAGGCATAAAGCATAAGTAGTGTTTGGTTCCCCCCACCCTGCCTTCCCCAACTGAATTCTGTTGATTTAGAGAGATTAAAACCAGTAGGAGCTCTGAGTACAGAACATAAGGGCTGCAGAAGCAGATTCTCACTAAGCAGCACAAAACCTGACCTTTGGGAAATGGTGTGGGCAGTTGCTAACAGGATACAACCATCTGAGGACATATCATTTTTATGGCATTAACCTTTTCTTCATAGAGCAATGCCAGTATCCAACATGCTTCATACTGCTTCTACAATAACTAGGCCAGTCTCCAAATTGCATGTCAGCAAATTATTTAGTGTATTATTATGCTCATGTCCAGTGTTTAATTGCATCAGGAACATTTAGAAAGAGAAGAAAAGTCATCTTGCAGAAACGGAAACAATAGCAGCTGACCTTGGCATTAGTTCCACAGCCAAAGGTTAGGAAAACCATGAAGCTTTGTATGGTGTATTATTTATGAGTCTAAAAACTGCATAGCATCCCCACAGGTTTCCATCATGCACCCTCCACTGAGCATCCCAACCGCCTTACAATAACGTTGCACCTAGCAGCTCCAGAAAGAAGGTTCATTGACAGGGGGTTGCAGAGCAGCTTCGGTCATAGAATCTTCCCCAAAGATAGAAAAAAAACCTTGGAAGGAGACATTTTCGTTGCAGTTGATACACAGCGATTGAATCCTGCACCAGGAGCTGGATCTTAGTGGTTTTATGTAATGAATAGATACTTCTACATCATCTTTTCATTTCGGTTCTCAAGAAAAATGTCACCAGTGTGGGTATTTTAAAGAAATAGAGAGTACTAAAGCTTAGAAACCAATGGGGATAGTTATGCTATACAAGTTCTTAGAAAAGACTCCCACTGCCTAAAAATACCCTTAAGCTTGCTATAAATATCCCACCAAGAAAGGAAAGTTCAAGTCCTTGTTCATGCCCGGTAGGTCCAAAACTCACGATGCCCCCGCTTCCCCTAGGATAGCCATCAGCAAAGGTAAACCACAACCTTTTCACTGGCTGCCAGGAGGTTTTTTTCTCCCTGAATTTCTTATGGTCAGGGCTGGAAAAGTCATTACAGCCAAGAGGAGAGCCAAAATTCTGGAAACCTCTTTACGCTTCAAAACTATGGCAGAAAAAAACATCATTGATGGGTTAGTTTCCGTCAGATTATAGCTCCCTTGGCTCTCGCTGGCCTTGGTATCTTCTCTTCCTGCCTTCTTGTGCTTTGATTTATTTCTTCTGTGTGAAACAGGCATTATGAAAATGAGGAGAAATGGTACCTGCTTCCTGGTATTGGTTATCACAATCCTGGTCAGTACCAGCAGGTGAGAATGAACCAAGAAGTGGCTCATTTCTGCATTGCCTGGAGGGACTGACACAACCCTTATGTTTACTTGCATCTGGTTCTCTATTATCATCTGCTACACTGAAATTGCTTACTAGGGTGTTCCTGGTTTATGAGAACTAAGCTGAGAAACTGCTTGGGAAGATTCCATGATAAATAAGGAACATTTATTGAATGACTGTGCTTTATCCATTTCACAGAGGCAGCAGCTTTCCAGCACTTGCCTTGTCAGTAGAAGACATTAAAAAGTTGCATTAGCACAATTAGTGCTTTTCATCTGTGTTGGTTCTCTCTCTCTCTGCTGCACTGCTTTCAGTGAATGAGTGTTGAAATCTTCTCTGTGAATGTTTAGCATCCTGTTAGATATGGTTGGAAGTTGAATTTTTCAGGGCATTGTCAAGTAAAATGTGTTCCTGTTCTTGAAAGTAAAATACTACAGAGATAGCCAGAGCTCCCCTGGGGACTGTTTCTAACAGTGGACTATTCCCATCCAGCAAAGACAGAACAGAGACATATTGTGGCACGTACATTTTTCATTACAAAGCATTACTAAAAACGAATTATAGAAATTAGCAACTGAAAATAACTGAAAGAATTGCTTTTCCACAAGCTACTTGAATGAACAGCACAGGAAATGTAGGTTAATCAATACGTGGCAATTACATTCATAAGGCTCAGATTGTGAGCAGGTAGTTTTCTCTTTTCACAAAGGAAGAGAAGAACCTATTGGAACGAGAGACCCACACAGTCTGTAGAGGTGTATGTCCCTCCATGCTCTTTATCAAATGATTAATATATCAAATTCAGCAAGATTTTAAAGGGACCAGGATTTTTCTTCCTGTTTTTGGAATGGAGGTAGTGGACAGTCAGTCATGACAGTTGCTCTGGACGATGATCTATCTATAACGTCCTGGACAAATTCAATGACAAAGACTGTCTAAGCAATTCCCTCCCTAGTTCAAAGCTCATGTTATTGCCCTAAAGCAACTTCTTTGTGCCTCCTGTTAGGACTGTATTTGTATCTGAGGTCATAAGCCAGGAGTAGTTAGTGGGATGCAAGACTAGTAAAAACAATCATCGCCCCAGTTCAGATGCTCCAAGAAATATGCAGGACAGCCAAAAGTCTATTTTCCTTAAGTGAAAATGAGTCAAAGGGCTACTTGGAATGGAAGGAACAGCTTTCCACCAAGCAGCATGCCAAGGACAGCCAAAGTCACTATGGAGCAGGGGTTTCAGCTGCACTTCACCTATTTCTGTATTATTTATGTACAAAGACAGGCTGAGAACATTGGGGCTGTTCAGCCTGGAGAAGAGGAGCTGCTGGAGACCTCAGAGCAGCTTCCAGTGTCTGAAGGGGGCTACAAGGATGCTGCAGAGGGACCTTCATCAGGGAAGGGGTGATGGGTTCAAACTGAAATGGGAAGTTCAACAAATACACTTAGTAGAAGCAGAAACCATACTCTATTCATCTAAGAGCAGACCCCAGGATACATATCCAGTGTTTCACTTCAGCGCAGTATTTTGAAGATTCATTGAAATAATACATTTAAAAGTCTAGATTTAAAGAAAAAACATATTTTGAGAGTTATAAATTACACTAAAGATTGTTTGACAAGTTGAGATTTGAAGGATGGCTGTTTTGATGGGAGATGTGAAATACCTTTTACTTCCTTCCTTGCTGGCTTTTCAGTCTCACCATAAATTCAAACAACTGCACTTCAGTCATTCACGTGCACTAGTTTCTGCATCCTACATACTAATACTGAATGCCTTCCTGGGCAGTTTTTAAGACTGTTGACAAGCTATTTAGATACTGGAAGCCAAAAAAACTAAAAAGAGAAGAAAATGATAGGCTGAGAAAATGACACGAGAGAGAGATTATAAAGAATGTCCTTCTTGGGCAGAAAATAAATCCTTAGTACCCAAAGGGTAAAGGAGAAACTAAGATTGACCTTCTACTGTTGAATCAGCTGTAAATTGTCTGAGTCATCTTCATTTTCGGCTAAGAGAAAGCTCACAATTCAATGGAGAATAAATTGCATAAAGAGCTCTGCAGAGTCAGAACCAAGGCAGAGATAAATGTCAGCCAGGATCTCCTGAGAAGGATGAAAAAAGCCAGTGCTGTGCTGCTACAAAACATGCCCAACCGAAACTAAGAGAGGACAAAGCCTCTCGGCACAATTCGGAGCTCTGTGCTAAGAAGTCAGAAGTCTTTTAGGCCAACAATGATGCTGCAGAGCGACCTTCATCAGAGACTGGAGAGATAGGACAAGGGGTGATGGGTTCAAACTGGAACAGGGGAAGTTCAGGTTAGATCTAAGGCAGAAGCTCTTCCCTGGGAGGGTGCTGAGGCGCTGGCACAGGGTGCCCAGAGAAGCTGTGGCTGCCCCATCCCTGGCAGTGTTCAAGGCCAGGTTGGACACAGGGGCTTGGAGCAACCTGCTCTAGTGTGAGGTGTCCCTGCCCGTGGCAGGGGTTGGAGCTGGATGAGCTTTAAGCTCCTTTCCAACCCAAACCAGGCTGGGATTCTGTAAGTCCCTTGCACATTAAGGAACATTTTTCACAAAATTGAGATCTGTAGTTGATGAATGTAACTCTCAAGTACATGGAAGTCAATATCCTCACAGGTACATACACTAAGGGATCTGCCCACTGCCAGAGTCAGCAATGCTCTGACTCCTGCAGTCAAAAACGGTGAGTTTAGTAATTCCTAAAAGCTCTCTAGAGATTCCAATGGGGATATTTATGTGCACAAGCAGGGAAAAAAAGAAAAGAAAAGCAGAAAAACCAGATTAAATAGATCATTTCATAACGCTTTCAGTAGGAGGATGCCTAAGCCTACAATTGCACAACTGTGCAAGGATACAGAAAGTCTGCAGCTGGTGATATTAACTAGTTACAAGATCAGAACAGTTAGGTTTAGGTTAGTTAAGACTAAGCCCAGGAGGCATTCTTGTCAGCTAACTGCCATGTCTAGAGTGTCTCAGTCCAAGAGAGGTTGCTGAGGTTACCTCATAGCTGTTTTCGGTGCACATTATAAGAAGATACTTCACTAAACAACAAACGAGTTTCAACATCTCAGAGAAAGCAGAGATAAATGAGAGTTGGTGGAAGAACAGACAAGGCACAGAAAACAGCTCAGAGGAAACTGAATAGTCCTCTTGGAGAATAACTGGCCTTTGGAATCTAAATAGCTGGTCAGTCACAAGGGCTGCATGAGCTGGTACTGCTGGAGAAACTAACTTCCAAATGATTGCATGGCTTTGAGGAGATTAATAGTAAAATCTGATGCTCACATTAACTTCTTTAATAGAAAAGGTACTATCAGGAAAACAATACCAAAACAAGTGCAGGATTCAATGTCTGCTGCAGAAAACCAAGTGTAAATGATGCCTCGAACCAGCAGAGGCTCTTGACAGCAACAGATGTTGGCACAGCCCAAGTTCTGCCATGCAGATTCAGGTTTGGAGCTTCCGAAGTCTTACAGAATTCACACGTTTCCACCCATGGGCAGGCACATGCAAACTCCTGGTTCCATCCTCTAGGACTGACAGATAAAAAGAAGTTCATCTCTTTGAGTTAGACTGATGAAAGTACCTGGAGCAGCTGACAGAACACCCAGGTGCATCTTTGCTCTCGTTTGTGAATTGCAAAGGACAGAGGTTTTTGCACAGGTTGACAGCAATAGCTTACAAGGCTGTTCTGTAGAGAACAAGTGACATTTGGAAAGGTATAAAGCTCAGTAGCACCAGAAGGATGAAGTCTGTGGAGACCCTGGTTTTCTTACTGTGGAAGTTTCTGTACATTTGATCTGTTTGGACCATTTTTCTCACGAGGTTAGAAATAAGTTAGGAAAAAACCTCCACTAAATATTGAAAGAAAGACCAAGAGCAGAGAATCTACATCCACCAAATAAGCGCTCTCGTGATGTAAGACATCTCAGTGTTTAGCAGAGTCAAGTCTATGCTTGGGAGCAAGCTCTAGAAGTGCAGAAAACCTTAGTATGTCTTGTAGCAAGAGAGAAACTACTCTTAGCATTCCCCTAATGTAAATCACTTCGACCTCCAACTATTCTTCTGCTCCTAACCCACAGGCTGCTCATGATAAAGGCACGTTGTCCTGAAGAGGGTGAAGTAGAACCTAAGTGTATGTAACTATTCACTGTGCCTCTGCAAATAAGGGTAAGTCAGGTCTCTACAGGCAGTCGCCACCAAATGACAGTCACCACAGGTACCTCATCATACTTTTATCAGTGTAGAGGACTTGGTTTTGTGGCTGTGTGGCTGCAGATACTTGAACCCTTACCTGATACCTTCTTCTGCTCTCCAGCTACAACCTAAGTGTAAGCACAGCTGTTGCCTTATCATGTCTTTTATGTGCAATTTCTTCTTCCAGAGATGTAACATACAATGAGACTTTCAAAGGAAAGCTGAGAAAGCTCATGGACCTTTCCATCACCCAGATACTTAACCAAGGTGCTCAAATATTGCACACTTCTCTTATCCAGTTGCTTTAACAAAAAGAATTACAGCTGTTACAACATTTGGGTCACCTTTTGATCCTGGAGAGCAATAACAATAGCAAGTGATTATAGAACACAGTGCTACTGCAATGTCTCTTGTCAGGAAGTTCCACCTGAACATGAGGGCGGCTGAACATTGGAAGAGGTTGCCCAGAGAGGCTGTAGAGTCTCCTTCCTTGGAGGTATTCAAGAGCTGTGCTGTACGTGACCCTGCTTGAGTGAGGAGGTTGGACCTCCGGTGGCCCCTTCCAGCCTCAAGCACTCTGTGGTTCTATTTGTGCATCTTATCAAAGGTGAGCACAGAATTGTTACCCAGATTTTACAGCTAATGAGCCAGAAGTTGAACAAGGCTCAGCCCCATCCCTGGCACTGTTCAAGGCCAGGTTGGACACAGGGGCTTGGAGCAACCTGCTCTAGTGGAAGGTGTCCCTGCCCGTGGCAGGGGTTGGAGCTGGAGGAGCTTTAAGCTCCTTTCCAACCCAAACCATTCCGTGATTCCCCCAATATTCAGGAACAGGAATCATGTCTCCTGATCCCCATCTACACCTCCAGTGGCCCTGTGCTGTCTCCATAGTGACGTCTAAGACATATATTTATACAACAGTATCAGGACACCATCAGAGTTTTGGATCCCCTAATGCCATTAGATGTGACCATACAGAGGTCGTGCATCTTGATGCGGTCTCAGTGTGACACAGCACAAGCAGGGAAAGACAGCGGATCTGCAGCGATGGGTGTCACAGTGGATCACAAACACTACTTGAAAGCAGTGAACATGAATTGGCAAGTTACAAAGCAAGCTGAAACAGCGTGACAGGAATAATGCCAGACAAAGAAGCACATTTCTATCCACTTGGAAGCAACTTCCAAAACGTGCTGATAAAAAACCCACTGTCGTTTAAAAGGCAAAGAAGAAAGACACCAAGGAGGATAACATTTCCTTCAGGAAAGTGCATGAAAATCGTAATGTTTACATCATAAATAGTATTTCTTGGGTATGTTTCTATATTCTCCCTCAATGTATGAGGCTCTCCAATGATCAGATATCTCTAAATGTACCACAGGAGGATCTAAGCATCCTACAGCAGCCAAAGCGCTGGTTTCCCAGGCCCAGTGTGAGGTAAGGAGGTGGGTACCAAGCCATGGAGGGCCTAGGAACTAGATCCCTAGGGGAATCCTAATGCTCCTCAACTTTTACTTCCGAAGCTCAGTATTAAGCACCACTGAAACCCCCCGGAAAACCTGCTACCAAGCAGATTGCCTAAAATCCAGTATAATAACACCCAGTTGCCTCTGCACTAAAGCTCAAATGGCAAGTCTGTGGTTGAGCAGAAAACTGAATGCAAATCCCTCACTCCCCCTGAGCCTAAGTGATATGTGTCTGAGGATGTTCTACTTCCACCTTCAGTCCACAGAATCCAATTGATACCAGTGTGCACAAGTAAGTCAGGAAAGATTGTGCTCAAAATATAAGTTAATCTTCTCCCTCAGGCTCACTTATACCAACTCAGCTGCCAGCCCTGGAAGAACCATCAGAATTCTTCATTATAATTAGCATGCATTAAAAGATAAGCAAAATGGTGCCTTCCCATATGGAGACAGGCTGAGAACATTGGGGCTGTTCAGCTGGAGAAGAGAAGCTGCTGGAGACCTCAGAGCAGCTTCCAGGGTCTGAAGGAGGCTACAAGGATGCTGGGGAGGGACCTTCATCAGGGACTGGAGCGATAGGACAAGGGGTGATGGGTTCAAACTGGAACAGGGGAAGTTCAGGTTGGATCTAAGGCAGAAGCTCTTCCCTGGGAGGGTGCTGAGGCGCTGGCACAGGGTGCCCAGAGAAGCTGTGGCTGCCCCATCCCTGGCAGTGTTCAAGGGCAGGTTGGACACAGGGGCTTGGAGCAACCTGCTCTAGTGTGAGGTGTCCCTGCCCGTGGCAGGGAGTTGGAAATGGATGAGCTTTAAGGTCCTTTCCAACCCAAACCATTCTGAGATTCTATGATTTTATACGTGATCCAAGTCTTTTGGATGTAGAAATGCCTTAAGAGAAACTAAATCTCTGCCAATATAAATGGGCACGACTACTCTAAACTGAGTTACCGGTGTAAAACTTGCCCGATGAGGAAGGTACGTTCTTCTTCACACCAAGATTGTATCAGGTTCCACAAGATATATATTGTTATGTGTTATGTTATTTGTTACAGTATAGTCCATTCTCAAGAAGTGAGCTTGCACCCAGCAGGAAAAGGAGCATTTCCACACAGCCATAATGAGGTTAACGGTGGGGATACAGCCACAGCATCCAGGCCCTCCAAAACCCCTGCAAGGTGGCAAGTTCTGCTGAGTTCATGATGGGATTGAAACAACCCACCTTAAAGTCCTATCGAATAGAGCCAAAGAGATCTCTGCTGTGCTGCAGCGCCAGCTCCACTGCAAGGCTGGAGCTGGGGCCAGTTCTGCTGTACTGGGGTCATAACTGGGGTCAGTTCTGCTTATGAGCATGATCTACAAGCATCAGAATAAAGACATGGAATTGTTTATGGTGCCTCAGTAAGAACAGTCTCAAAACAAAAAGCAAATGAAACACAAACTGCTTTGGGTGGTGCTTAAGTTACTCAATATGTGTTATTCCAAAACACCTCCTGTTGCTGACTGACTGAATGACCTTCAACAACTAAAGCAACTTTCTGCTCCGCTGGTCCTTGTCTTTGTAATTAAAATGATGATCTTTATTTTCAAGTGAAAGGTGGAGTAAGATTGACGAACAGGAAGAATTCTAGACTGATGGGGTAGTATTATCAGGATTTAATCACCAGTATCTATATGGGTCCAGCTCAGAGATCATAGAACCATAGAATCACAGGGTGGCTTGGGTTGGAAGGGACTTTAAGATCATCCAGTTCCTGGATGCCATGGAACCTGCCATGGGCAGAGACACCTTCCACTAGAGCAGGTTGCTCCAAGCCCCTTTGTCCAACCTGGCCTTGAGCACTGCCAGGGATGGGGCAGCCACAGCTTCACTCTCCTGGATCCTGGCCCTTGGCTCTTCAGACCATCACATCTACTTACAACGTATTGCAGGCACAGGGACCCCCTTCACCCCCTCTCATGAAAGAACTGGGGCAATAAAACAGAATATGAGGACAGCAACGTTAATGAGAGCTGCCACACGTGATTGCCACCGAGCAGAGAGCAGCCCATGGGGAGAGAAAGAGAAACGTGTTGGGCAAATGGAAATCAAAGTGTATCAATTCTTCTACGGCATTTTCTTACCTCAGCTAACAGGAAGCATGGCAACGATGCACGGCTTCTCCGAGACTGATGCCTGCCCTTTGGAATCATGTTCACCTGTGAAAGAAACAAAGTAGATTGGGTCCACCTGCAAGAAGTACACGTTGTTTGAGGCACACTTAAAACACTGATTTGTGCCAGAATAAGGAATGGTGAGAATTACAACAGGGAGGAGGACTGGTCACGTGCACTCCCTTATTCCAGTATGAAAGAGCTTCAAGTTCATTTAGACTTTCTTATTTTGTTAAATTGATTTTTGTTCCAAGTAACAGTATCTATACAAAGATTTGTTTTCATTATATCCCTCCATACTTCAACAAACCAAATCCTTGCTCTCTTTTCAGCAGAACTTTTCTAATACTATTGACTTCAAAGAAGCTTTAGCGTGTTCTTACAGCTTACGTTAGAGGGCTTTGCTGAAGGGACATTAGTGTGTGTTTTGCACCCAGTAAGCAGTAGATGTCTGGTTCTGAAGGCTCCAGGGAATACTTACTCTCAGCACGGCAGCTACAACCACTTTCCTGGTCCCTTGCAAGAATATTAAGGTCTGCTGTTAAAACTAAGACAAACCAAATAAGCAATAACCACCTAGAAGAAAACCCTGCACTGCTCATCTCTGCCATAGGAAAAGAAGAGCAGGAAACACCACACTGTGGGTGTAACGATGCCAGGAATCAGCCCATCACTGCAACTGACTCAAATCTCTCGAGGACTTAACATCTCCAAGAAATTAGGAAACTTCTAAATGCTGGGCACCCCCTCAAGATTGCTCTCTTCTTCCTTACAAAAACCCCAGCCTGTCACTCTGGTCAGGTTTAGACCCAGCCTTTGGTGCTATGGAGCACAGCAGTGGTTATCTGCATTCGGCTTATGTTTATCCAAAGCCATGAACAAGAAAATGCTTCCCAAGCAAGCAGTATGGCATGTTCTTGACACATGTCCCAGGTTGTTAAGGGCTGAATTTAGTGGTCAAGCAAACAGGAAATGGTGGCTCTGCTGTTGATCAGTTTATGGGTATGAATCCAGGGCCAAACTCAGTTCCTATTCCCTTTAAATCCTCACTCACGCAAGAGTCCCGGAGACTCCTTGACACTCTTACACAGGTACAGAATAGAACCATGAATATTGCATAGAGATGTGCCTGCACAGCAACTGCACATTGGGACTATAGGCTCAGTTCATTAAAGAGACACCAACACAGCAGTTCTTCATTATTTACTGAGTGCTAATAGTACTTTGAAGAAAAGAGAACAAGCTCTGAGCACTAAGAACCAACACATGGCCCCTCTTCAGCTACTAGCTCAAGAAAGGGCCTAAGGCTTGTCTTCTCTAGCATAGTATTAATGGAGAGACACGGTCTTATTAATCATAAAATCGTATGGGTTGGAAGGGACCTTCAAAGCTCATCATCACCAACCCCCTGCAATGAGCAGGGACATCTTCATCTAGATCAGGTTGCCCAGAACCATGTTGCTAAAAGTACTGCAGATGGGTTTCTGCCAATGCTTAAAAATCTCCATGCACCAAAATGGGGATGAACTGGACAGCCTGACGTGTGTCCCAGAATTTCCTTTGCCATAACATGGAGATGGACACCGGTTAGAGCCAGGAACACCCTTTACACAGGGTAAACACATACCCTGTGTGAAATTGCCTTTCCAGAGGTTGCTGCTATGAGTTTGGAGGAAGATTGAGTGAGCCTGAGCGCAGCATGAAGAAGCCATCTGTGAGGGCATGGCTGAAATGCTACAAGCATCCCTATAAATAGCTCTTGGTAGAGAACTGGTTCTGTTTTAGCAATATGAAGTCTTTTTCTGTAACTAGTTACTAGGCAGCCTATGTAACAGCTCCTCTGGCAGTATCCCACCATAGGCATGAGGCAGCCTGCACACCCCTCCAGGAGGAGCTTGGCCAACAGCATGTGACTGAGCAATGGTCCCTCCTGCAGCTCTGAGGGATGGATGGTGATGAGCCACAGCTGGATTTCACACTTGGCAGCTGCGGGGTGAACATCCTCAATGCACACAGCTGTTTGCAAACATGCTCTCAGTGTTTCCGATGCCATTTGCATCAAGTTCTGTTCGAGAGAAGAAGCCTCAGCACCTCTCCTCAACATGAGAGAATTGCATTCATGTTTCTAGGGTGGGTTTGTTCGCTTTTAGTTACTGAGTAAAGAGGGGAAGAGTTTGGCAGCAAGACCATGGCCAAAACAGCAGCATGTTTTTACATCCTATGGGTGATTTCTAGGCATGTTACTGGCTCCGGTACTTCAGGTTCACAGGGAGACCTCCCCTTGCGATGAGACACCAGCAACAAGCATGGGAAACTCTACAAAAGCTCTTAATGTAAACCAAGTGAGATGCCTGGAGTTTAAGCACTTCCAGCATTACTCAGAAGTATTCGGGCTCACAGCTTGAATATGACTTAAAGCGGTTTCCTTAATATCACATTTCTACCAGAGCCACAAAACGAACTCAAAGAGCCTTAGTTCTGAAACGGCATCCCCTGATCTGCTCATTATTTTACTGCTTGTATTACCCACACTTGCCATTTGTATGATTGTCTTCAGGCATGTCCCTTTGTTGGTGAAAAGCAGTTTGAAGATAATCTGGTGCTGCCCATCTTTCCTAGCTTGTTATGCAAGTGCCAAGCAGATCTAAGACAGTTCTGCACCATTACATCTGTTCCATTACAGGTTTCCCTGTAACTGCAGATTCAGCTAGAAATGCAAATAGCATATTCTATTTCATTTGTCTCTTTCCAGTTATGGGTGAAGTTCACCTACACGAAGGAAAAAGTACTTATCAATAATTCAGGAGATGTAAAGATATGCTCTGAACTAAAAAAACCCTTACTAAAATGCAAATAAAGCTCACTAGAACTATCTGTAGCACTTAGACTCCCCAGTGTGGTAAAAATGTAGAGGCTTGCCAGAAGGTAAACAGAGAATCTGCCTGGGGAATGTTGAGTTTGTCAAGAAAACAGGAAAATAAGGTCACTGTGCTATGAAGAAAAGAGATTTTTGTGATCGGAACCCATTTTTAGGTGCCAAATCTATGTAGTCTTCATAGAGGTAATGGAGAGTGGAGAAGATACCATTTTAATGAAGAAAAATAGAAAACCAATGAAGATAACTTTCATCTGAGACACTGATATTCATATCGACCATTTGTATCGATCCTACTTATCATGAGATAGTGAAGAGTTATCCTCTTTTCAACCCATGTTCTAGCTACCCCTCTGCTCACGCATACGCACAGAGACAGCTGCTTTCTCAGCCTCTACTCAGGCTTTCACAGAACCAAGTGTCTATTCTTCTATCAGAAAGAACATGATCTAAAGCTGACAAAAATCAGCTTCAGCAGCTATTTTAACTTCTCTAAGGCTGAGGAAACGCACCACAGAAAAACACTGTAATAACCTGAACCACATTCATGGTGGAAATACAGAAAACTCAGAAGAAGAACACAGCCCATGGGGTTTGCCATGTTTTCACACTATTCCTCCTCTTTCTTCAAGGGGATTCCTCTGACATTTTAAGCTTTGGTGCTGCAGTAACTAAAAATCTCTTCTTCCTGATGCTGGTATTAGTGGTGAGGCTGGAGTGTGAGAAGGGAGGACAGGCAAAGCAAGGGGAAGCTAAACTCTAATTCCATGAACAATAAATGGATGCTTTGAATAAGTGACAGAATAGAGATAAGCCTGATATCTAATATAGCCTCAATATCAAACCAAACTGCAGAATATCAAAGAACTCAGCTTCAGGTAGGAGTGATAAAATAGGGAATCTTGTACACTAAAATCTATCCCTTTTTGGTGTAAATTCTAAGAGTTTGCTCTCGGCCAAATATGTGACATTCTTCCAAATTGCTTTTCTCCTACAAAAATACTGTATAATTAGAAAATAGGAATGATGAACCTTTCAGGCTCCAGATCTGCCAGAGTAAGGAAAGAAATACATGAGAGCCAATTGTCCCAAATAGGAGAGAGAATGTCTCTCTTATGTACATAACAGGGAAAAGGAACAGAAGTAACCCAGCTCATAAAGATTGCAAAGATGCTGCAGGAGAAATTACTATGTCAGGTAACCTGGACACAGACCACACAGATCAAAGTCAACATTTTCAAGTATATTCAAAAGCAAAGGGTGAAGTCAGTGAAATCCAGACTGCAAGAATAGGTTGCTATCAGCTGAGAGACACACGAGAGAAGCACGATTGTGAATCACCCTGATGAGAGCAGGAAAAAGCTTGGCTGCTTTTGCTACCTGAAAATTCAAGAGTGCCACTAACTGGTGAACCTCAGTAATGA
>NW_009929768.1:0-30586 GCF_000696875.1 Nestor notabilis | reverse complement strand
CTTTCCCTCTGAAGCCCAGGGCAGTCACTCGTTTTGCCACTTCCTCCAAATACCATTTCACCTCACAACTGTATTAATCCCCAGCCAACAAGTACCTCCTGCACCATCAGTGATCGCCAACACACAGCAACATCTATGCCAAGAGTAAATGCAACGTGGAGGAGAAGGTTATCAGGGGGTTGGAGGCACCACAACATCTACCAACACAGTATTTTCCCCAGTGATTTCCACATATGTTGCACAAATCTTTCTTGCTTCTTCATTCTTTGCTGGCCTTCTGATGACTGCACGTTTGGGATGATATTGAGAGCAAATTTGTGCTCTCGTGTCTTGAAATTACATGTAAACCAGCTGAAACTGTGTAGAGAGACAATCTCATTACCAGGAAAGATGAAAGCTAAGAACCAGAGAAACTATCCCTCTTTCTTAGACTACTCATTAACTGAAGATTAACATGAGGAGGACCTGGAAGCCTGTCAAACACCAGATCAAAAGCTCCCACAGGAGTTCAAACAGTAGAAACTGTTATCAGCGGGAAGAGGATTCACTGGATTAAGTTTGTAGCAACAGGATTAAGTTTTGTCCAACAGGCTGCATTATCAGACATAACAAGGTCACTTTTACATTAAGAAGATGAGGGAAGAATGAACTTCTTTTGCAAGCAGGCAAATTAATACGGGATTAACCAATGAAAGAATTCCATACAATTACTTCATTTGTGAAATCAAGGCAAATTTAATCCAACAGTTCTGTACTTAAAACAAGTCCCCACTGGAGTGAAGGAGCAAAATCCTGGCCCTGACATGAAATCCCACCCAACACAGATGTGACAATGACCTCCCTATGACACCAACAGGAAGCCCTTGCCACTCAGTAGGTACCTACAAAGGCACCTTCCCACAGCCAGGCAGCTGATTGAGGAATCTCTGCAGAGATACTCACTGAAATGAGCTTAAAGGTCTTTTCCAACCCTGCTGGTTCCATTCCATGATTCTTGATAGCAAGAGAGCTTTACTCTTCCCATGCAGTCTAAGCTTCCTGTAGGAAAAGACTGTTTCATGTGGCAAATCGTACTGCAATTAAAAATATGCAGCCATCATCTCATAAACAAAAGGTAACACTGTTGGTGCCATAAAATGTTAGCTGAGAATTAGTAGAAAGAGGCTTTTCTCAGCATGTCCTTTATAGAAAAAAGGAGCCATTGAGTCTGAACAGGTTAGTGCTGCTTTTTCCCAGGGTGCACGGACTTTGGTTTTCAATCACTTCCATGAGCAGAGGTGACTAGAACATGGCTTGAAAAAAGGAGAAATCTTCACTCTCTGATAATAAACAGGACAGATACAAATGGTTGAGAGAATCAACGTAGAACCTGGTTGATTCTATGACTGTTTTAGAGTCAAACTATTCAAATATATGCAGTG
Organism: Nestor notabilis; assembly: GCF_000696875.1. Classification (NCBI taxonomy): domain Eukaryota; kingdom Metazoa; phylum Chordata; class Aves; order Psittaciformes; family Psittacidae; genus Nestor; species Nestor notabilis. The sequence continues at coordinate 29,165 of NW_009929768.1, read as the reverse complement.
TTCTAAGCAGCTGGGTTTAGTCTGCAGTCAGGAATAGATGTACCAGGCAAGACAAAATCAGCTGCATCTCTCTGTGTATTAGCAATGGCCAGTGAGGTATGAATGACACAGGCGAAGCGATGGGGTAGCAATACTGGGTATGTTTTAAATCCACTGTAATCAAGTGTTGAGTCCTTAAAGTTCTGAACAAATAACTCACAAATGAAACATAATTATGTGACTTTAAACTTTTTTGATGACACTACAATGCTGCTGCCAAGAGCCCCCTCACAGTCAAGGGTGCTACCAGGGCTGTGGAGGCAGGGGGCGAGCCAGGCTTGGGGTGATGTATCCGTGATTGGACCTGTAGATGAGAAGCATCTTTTGACCCACTTTTCACTGCCTCACTCAATGCTCAGTTATTTGCAGGAGCTGGGCCTGTTTAGCCTAGAGAAGAGCAGCCTGAGAGGGGATCTCACCAATGCACATCAATAGCTCAAAGGTGGGTACCAGGAGAATGGGGCCAGACTCTTTCCAGTGGAGCCCAGTGCCAGGACGAGGAGCAATGGCCATAAACTAACCCACAACAAGTGTCACCTCAACATGAGGAAGAACTTCTCTATGTGAGGGTGTCAGAGCCCTGGCACAGGCTGCCCAGGGGGGTTGTGGAGTCTCCATCTCTGGAGACATCCCAAACCCACCCGGACACGTCCCTGTGTGTGTGCCCTGCTCTGGGTGGCCCTGCCTTGGCAGGGGTTGGACTGGGTGATCTCTAGAGATCCCTTCCAACACTAATGGTTCTGTGAGCCTCTGATCTGGAATCAGATCTGAAACAGCCGCTGATAAAACTTACCCAGCTGATTAACGTACTTCGTGTGCGTCTCACAGCATTAACACCATTTATTAGAACAAAATAACAACAGAGTAAGTGGGCTCATATTGTGATTTCCTCTGATTTATTCAGTATTAACATTTCTTTGCTGATTTTTTAGTTCTCATTTTTGCCAAATCTCCAAATTTTGAGTGGTGCCAATTAGGTTTGATAGATGTAAATATCACCTATTACTGGTGCTATTAAAAACCAACTCCAGCTCGTGTTCAAAGTCAAAAGCTCAACCTGTGAAATGTGCTATTTCTCAATATCTTTTTTGCCAGAAAAAAAAGAAATGAGCAGTGCTGATGTTCCCCAAAAGTATACACAAAGCAGCAGCAGAAGTCACTGCAGGCACATGTATATCCAAACTACTTTGTATTTAATAGCTGCAGTTCAAGTTGTCTGGAACTGCTGATCTGCAGGATTCCTGATGCTGCAGCTGGGCTGAACACACTGGAAAGGTTTTATTCCCTGCCTTTAGCTGCTGCTTTTCTTTCATAGGTTAAGGGTTTCCTCATGTGACTCTCTGAGCAAACTCTCTGTTGCCAAAAGACGGCCAAAAAGGTCTTTTCCCAGATGGGAGCGGATCTGATTCCCTTCTCAGAACCAGAGGTCACCATGTCAGTGGTGTCAGAGTCCCCACCACATGGCAACAAGCTGCTTATCCATGGTTTCTCATTTAGTCCAGTGTGATGGAGGCTGGCACAGATACATCTCCACATGCTGCTGCTTCAGATTCTACTTATTCATCCTATTTCCTTCTGGCCAAATAAACTCAGCTCAGTTCAGCTCCTGTAAGACTAAAACCTGGCGTTATTTCTGTTGAGGGCAAATTCACTGACAGTTCCCAACTCCTGCTAAGACCTAATTTGTGCCTAATAATAACTGTAAAAAGCCACAATTAAACTTCAAAGATCTCTGGCATGATAATCATCTTTCTGCTTCATTAAACCAGCAATGACTTCGCATTTTCCTGCAGAATTGTGAAGTTCTCCATTAGCTGATGTATGGGGTTTTTTTTAATTCTTTACCTCTATTCACTAAAAATAATCACAGTAAATATCTTGGAGATAAGATATTTAAAAGAAAGAAAACATGAGGGGTTTTTCCCCACGGGGTATATTAAAGTAGAGACCCGTAGGTGTAGGTATAGGAGTTGAGTGGTTGTGTTCAGCCCACACTGGCCACCTGAGTACATCTGCTGAGTGCTACAGACTCCTCTAATACATGTTCAGATTTCAAAAGCCAAGTGAAACAGGACTTCCAGGTTGTGTTTGCATCTTCTGGTGATAAATTATATCCTTCTTATTCAGGCACCCGGGATACCTCGCAAAGGGTGGGTGTGAGCTGCAGGCTTTGCTATCTACTAAATCCCAATATGTTCACAGGAGTATATAGCCCTACTATAAGTGAAGGCCAAGTAAACAGAAAATATAACCTCAGCGTGTGTATGTGAGGTTCATCACAAACAGTTTGTGCTGCGGATCTACCCAGGAAGGATTCATTTTCTAAATATGCCATTGCAGCCAGCAATTCAGAAGTAGAACACTTCCATCTGGCAACAGATGGCCAAGATGCATCTTATTTGTAGGAGAGTCTTCTGCTAAAGAACTAGTTCTCTCCACAATCTGTATAATCAGATAAGCAGCTTCTTTCTAGTATTACTGACATGAGAAACCACACCAGCACCTTACCTCGTAAGATCCATCAACCTATATACAGCTACACCCCTGCTTCAGTATCAAGCATCCTTCTATGTGTCACAGCCACTTCTGCATCCCACTTGTTTGTAGTGGATAACGTGCACGTTACACACGTAGCACCCTAACACACTAGTTGGTGCTCTGAACCCATGTAGCGTTCGATCCTATGTTGTGATGAGCTTATCAGTAGCTTGTCAGTTCTCATTGACTGAGGGGCCCTTGCAGCATCCTAGTAGTGTTTGCCAAAGGTTTGCAAAGCTGTCCCTCAGACTGAACCTACTGAATTGCTTTTAATCACTCATGCACAAGGCGGCAGTGTCTGTGGGAGTAACAGATGGCTGCTAACAAAGTTGGTTTATCCTACTTCCTCCCTCACCATTCCGAGTATGTACAGCCCATCGCTGGCTTTCTTCTCTGAAGGTTTGGGGAAGAATATTCCAGAGCTCAGCACACCCTAATGAACCATTCAAGATTCACTCTTTGTCAAAATCCAACAGATTCTATTTCACAATAACCAGAAAAGTGGAAGACAAAAAAGGGTGACTTGCCCTAAATGAGTTGTTCCTTAGGAGCTGTTCACTCAGCTTCTACAGCAAAGGGCTCTAACATCAGCTCTATTGGAGAGTTATGAGTCATCAGATGAGAAAATTCAGCTCTCCCATTTTTGTGTGATCTGGTAAACAAGAAAAGCTCTGCAGAATTAATTCAGTGCTGGCTTTGGTCACAGAATCTGAAGCGACTGTTGCCATGGGTACATAGAATCAAGTTTTTAGAGGGGATTTAAGGACATGCTGGAGGAGAAAAGGCAGAATGGAAGATTCAAGAATTGTGGATCTCTGAAGAAAATGCGGAGCTGAAACCCAGAGAACCAGGAAAGGAAAGTAACTATTCATGGCATGGAGACAAGGTAAGAGCAAAGACAGACCACTGCAATGAAGAGAAGAAACTGGCAGACACAGCGAGGGGCAAATAAGAGCAACAGGCTCCGCAAGAGAGGAAGGGGCAATGGAAATAAGCAGGGACTGGATCGTGAGGACAATGCATTGCATTATACAAAAGATCATGGCAGACATCAGAAAATGGGAAAAGTAACGGATAAAGGAATAACAGATGAGGGATAATGGCTAAAGTGCATTTGCAAGATGAAAACCGAACAGATGTGGATAGCTGGGGGTTGTCATTAGAGCCAAAGAGCAAGTCATCAGCTGATGTGGAGGAAAGGAAGATGTGTGGTGGGAGCAAGAATACAGCTACAAGAAGTCACCGTTCCAGACTGATTTGGGTTGGAAAGGACCTTAAAGCTCATCCAGCTCCAACCCCTGCCACGGGCAGGGACATCTCACACTAGAGCAGGTTGCTCCAAGCCCCTGTGTCCAACCTGGCCTTGAACACTGCCAGGGATGGGGCAGCCACAGCTTCTCTGGGCACCCTGTGCCAGCGCCTCAGCACCCTCCCAGGGAACAGCTTCTGCCTTAGATCTAACCTGAACTTCCCCTGTTCCAGTTTGAACCCATCACCCCTTGTCCTATCGCTCCAGTCCCTGATGAAGGTCCCTCTGCAGCATCCTTGTAGCCCCCTTCAGACACTGGAAGCTGCTCTGAGGTCTCCAGCAGCTTCTCTTCTCCAGGCTGAACAGCCCCAATGTTCTCAGCCTGTCTCCATACAGGAGCTGCTCCAGCCCCTGCTCATCCTCGTGGCCTCCTCTGGACTTGCTCCAGCAGCTCCATGTCCTTCTTATGCTGAGGACACCAGAAGAATCCACTTAATCCTACTTCATGCTGAAAAATGTCACTGCAAAATTCCATCAAAAACAGGATCAAAGAGCTGCCAGATGGGAAAGACTGGCTTATCTAGTCTGTGATAGAATTATTCCAGCCTCAAGAACATCTGCAGACATGGAGCATTCAGAACAGCAACACAAACAAGGGGAATGCTGTTTCTCAGCACATAAACCCCTACACAACCAAGCCCTAGACGTGCCAAACTGAAGACCCAACTGATGCTTTTTAACTGTGGGACTTCACATTACTGTGCCTGAGTTTATCCTAAACAGCTTAAGGATAATAGTAATATAAATTGCAGTCACAGAGGTGTTTTAAAGCTGAACTCGTCAGTGGTTTATAGATCACTAGTCCTTATGAGGTGGACCCCATGACCAGCTAATTAAATAAGCTGGGAGACAACTACTCTTAGAAGGAAGGCTGCTTAGCAGAGGACTTTTCAGAAGGGAGGACTCTAAGGAAGGGGCAGTAAGGAAATAGAAATGATAATACTAAAGAAAGCAACAGGGAGTCAGTGACACAGGTACAGAAAGTAGCTAAAAAAGCCCCCAAAACAGGTTACTTATAACCTGAAATCTATGTGCATAAATGAAAAGAACCTCTAGAGGGAAAGCATGCTGAGGCAGCAGTTATGACAAGGACACCAGCATCAGAGAGAATTTGGCAGCCAGAAGGATATGAACCTAAATATAGTGAGATGTCATTTTATAGTAAAGGTGTGATGGACTCTAAGGAAATAAGAGGGGCTACGGTGGGTGAAACAGAACCCAGGTAGGTCAAAATCAGTGCGTAAAAGCAGTTCTGCTGAGTAGTGTCAGGAGTGTGTGATCACCTCAACTGCCTGGTTGGATCTTTGTTGTGAGATCAGATGCAGAAAATGTCCATGTAAGTGTTCCTAGCTCAAAGCACTTACTAGGAAATACAGGTTACCTGCTCTTTCATGAAAGCTTAGCTCCAGTGCAGCTTTCAGCTTGGGAAGCATAGTCCGGCCTTTCTTTATCCTGCTGTTACAGTGCTAAGAAATGCATCACTGGAAAGCAATGTACTGTTTCAGAAAGGTTTTTGGAATTTCTATATTCCTGTGGAAGCTAAAGCTCTGAAAGGGCTCCTAAAAGAGCTCAGACGCATTCACCGAGGACGTGATCAGCTTTTAAACATGATGATCCAGCTGAACTTTCAGATTATAAAGCACTAAACTGGGGATCTTTCCAGGGCAAGGATCACTAAGACATATTCTCTACTACTTCTACTTTTTCCTTAAGCATCTTTTAATGGCCACAGCCAGAAACAGGAAGCAGGCTAGATGGCCCCCGGTCTACCTCAGTGTGCCTGTGCTGCGAGTTTGATACTGAAAATGCCTTTGTAATGTAACAAGAGGGAACAAGAACATTTACATCCCTGTTACTGACTGACTTCTTTATCCTATGGAGTATGGATTGGGACACAGTGATCACACATTTACATCCCTGTTACTGACTGCCTGACTTCTTTATCCTATGGAGTATGAATTGGGACGCAGTGATCACACAATGAGCCTTCACTCCCTTCCCTTGTGGACAAAGAGCCAGAGGGCTTAGTTTGATATGGTAATAACTTCAACTCCACAGTCTTGGAGAGAGGAAGATGTGAGAGTCGGAAAGCTCTCTGGAAGTTACAGTCTTACCCATGGCTACTTCCAGGACCTTACTGCATGAAGCGACAGTGCAGTCTAAAGGAACATCCTGGAATATATGCATCGTTCATGGAAGCGATTGAAAACCAAAGACTCTGCACTCTGGGAAAAAGCAGCACTAACCTGTTCAGACTCAATGGCTCCTTTTTTCTATAAAGGACATGCTGAGAAAAGCCTCTTTCTACCAATTCTCAGCTAACATTTTATGGCACCAACAGTGTTACCTTTTGTTTATGAGATGATGGCTGCATATTTTTAATTGCAGTACAATTTGCCACATGAAACAGTCTTTTCCTACAGGAAGCTTAGACTGCATGGGAAGAGTAAGGCTCTCTTGCTATCAAGAATCATGGAATGGAACCAGCAGGGTTGGAAAAGACCTTTAAGGTCATCCAGTTCAACCGTTCCCGGCCCTGCCAAGGGCACCACTGACCCCTGGCACTCAAGCCTCGTCTACCCGGGGTGTGAACACTTGCAGGGACGGTGACTCCAGCCCTGCCCTGGGCAGCCTGTTCCAATGCCTGAGCACCCTCTGGGCAAGGAATTGTTCCTCAGCTCCATCTAAACCTGCCCTGGGGCAGCTTGAGGCCGGTTCCTCTTGTCCCATCCCTTGTTCCTTGGGAGCAGAGACCAGCCCCCTGCTGGCTCCATCCTCCTGTCAGGCAGTTACAGAGAGCGATCAGGTCCCCCCTGAGCCTTCTCTTCTCCACACTAAACCCCCCAGGTCCCTCAGCCCTTCCTCATCACACGTGTGCTCCAGGCCCTGCTCCAGCTCTGGTGCCCTTCTCTGGCCCCACTCCAGCACCTCAATGTCTCTCTTGCAGTGAGGGGCATCCCCTCGAAGAACACCCATTTGGGCAAAGAGGAATGCAACCTAAAATGACTTCTGCGCAATCACAGTTCCTTATTTAGCACACACTGTATTGAAAACTGGGCTTTGAAACAGGTTTGGACTATGGATATAGCCATGATCCATCTCCAGCTTAGCTATGGCTGTGATTCCTAGTTCTGCTGGGCTTCTGGCTAACTTCCCTCAAAGAAATGCACAAATGGGAAGAACAACATAGTAAAAAAGGGGGCAAATGCATCCTGCTTCCTCAGACAGTCACACATTTTCTTCTGTGTTTTTCTTTATTATTAATATAGTGTCTATTCCTGAGGCCCAGCTGGTATTGCAATAAAACCAGTACACGACATAGCTGGAAAGACAGATTAACATCTTGCTGCATGTCTTTAAAAAGGAAGCTATTGTGAAAAGACTTTTGTCAAGGTAGGCAGCAGTAGTAATAATAGAACAGGCGGTGACTACCTGACACTGAGATCTGACACTGACATTTGAAGGATCACTTGAATTGTGCTATTTGAAAGATTCTGGAAGAGCATTTAATGCTTTTTGAGAAGGATTTATTTTTGGTGTTCTCAGTTCTTTCCATGCTCAAAAGAAAGAAAGAAAGGGGGAAAAAAAAAGGATAGAAAGAAGACCAATGAGCTTTCCTTTCTCTGCTGGAATGAATGGGACTTCTGCCTTTGATGTGCAGAAAAACAAACCTCAGCATCCTGCTATTCTCTGAACAGGTTTGTGCCTTTACTTCAGGCCTATCACTTTATTCTTCTGTGCAAACTTCCAGCACCTGATGATCCCATTTCTTGAGATGGCATTTATACCTTTCTAGAAACAGCCTTGGGAGCTGTTGCCACTGGTGGCACCCAGACTCACTGGCCACTGAAGTGCTAGCTTCAGGTGCCCTCAATACCTACATGTTATTTATCTATCTAGTGAATTTTAAAGTGTATTTGCAAGATAACAGAAGGAATCTTGCCAGATTTTCTGGCCCTACTGGTCTATCTGCTTCTGTCTGTCCATGGAGGGTAGACACTCTCATCCTTTTAGACTTCTACAAACAACTTTTAGGCAGTGAAGCTCTTGGTCTTTACAGAGCTCTAACTTGGTGTTGTCTATATCTAACATGGACTAAAGCACATCAGGCTCTTCTGCTCTTCTCCGGTGCAAAGCTTCTAACTTCCTGCTACGTCCCCAAAAGCACGAAGTCAAATTCCAGGTCTCAGCTTTCATCCTCAAGCTGTTAAACACATTTAGAAGTCTGTGTAAGTCTGGGGATAAGGACAGGGACACAATGGACTTTTCAACCACCTGCAGATTTTCACTGAAGGAACTAGAACTCTTTTCCAGTCAAGTTGAAGGCTATGGAAGAACTACCACAGGAACACTCATTCATCACCTCCTGCTCCAAGAGAACTGCCAGCTCCAGGATAAATCTAGAGCAGCATGAGCATGTGTAGTCTCTCTGCTTCCCTTGTATAATGCCTATCTTACCACATTTGCACCTGAGGAGCGAATGAGGCAGAATGAACCGGTGTCATGGGTTCTGAAGAAACTAACTACATAGCCCACTAGGCTCCTGAGAGGCATTCAGGCTCTGGCAGTGACAGCAGTATAGGAGACTGTAGAAAACAGATGAGACCCATGCAGGTAAAAGCCATATTAATTTGCCTAGGCTATTTTTGAGACTCAAAGCAATGTAACTCATGCCACTGCCTCTCTCCAAATGCCTTTTCAAAGCATTCATAAAAGCATAACACAAAATCATCACATTTTCTGTCGTATGATTTAAAAATCATATCCTGTAAATCCCAGAATCCCAGCCTGGTGTGGGTTGGAAAGGACCCTGAGCTCACCCAGTTCCAACCCCTGCCATGGCCAGGGACACCTCACACTACACCATGTTGCCCAAGACAAATGATGTCAGGTTTAAAATCTCACCACTACAGAGTCGTCAGATAAATGGATAGCACATAAAAATTAACACACGCACAAGTGGATCTTTGAGATCCAGCAAATCCGAGATGGACTTTTAGGAACGCTGTAGGTACAAGTTTAAGAAAAACTATAAAGCAGAGAAGAGGATGTCAGAATCGATGGAGACATTACTTTGTGCCTGCAGAAGCCTGGCACAAAGCCTGCCTTCACTTCCAAGTGTGACATGGACTTATGAGCACTCAACCTCCTCAGTACTGTGAATCTGTCTCATTCTTACTGGGCAATACAACTGGTAGCTTAGACAGAGAGCTGGGCTGCTGGATTGCAGCACTCAGTGTCAGGAGCACCCATACGAGCATGTGTATGAGTACCACCACGACAGACTATAGTCCATTAAGCTCATTCCTACCTGCTGCATAGGTGTACCTATAAGAAGAGCCTGGAGGTCCACTGTCACTTAACATCTCATTTTAAACAACTCATAGGGCTAAAAAAGAGAGAGGAAAGTAAACGAGGATCTCTTCATGCAGGTGTAAATAGTGCTGACATTACTGCTCCACCAGGTTGAACATATCTCTGGATGACTTCACTCTGCTGGTCACTCATCATGGCACTCCCTCCCCACAAGCCTACCAAGAAGTGTCTCCATTTTTCTTTCTCTAATTCCTTTCTTCAAACTCTCCACAGATGCAGAACTTTGTACTTGATGATTTCCAAGAATGACAAGTGTTTCTATGAATGTACACAGAGGAAACCTCGGAGTAGGTAGGTAGTAGAAAGATAATAGGAAGCTGAAGGTTATAATTCCTGGAAGAAGACCAGAAAACACCACCACCAATGACACATACCAGAAAATGTCTTTACTAGGAAAAAAAATCATATTGTCACTACTAGGAAATAAAATCTGTTGTCAAGGTTGTTTCCTTCCCAACATACTACACCATGGAATTGGAGAAGTATCTTGGGAGAGGGGCTGGGCAGAAGGAAGCTGAAAACAAATCCTGTAACATTTTACAGCCATTCTTTTCAAGTAGGCATTACTGCAAGGAACAACACTTGGTTTAATACCCCATGTACCTGTATATTCATAGAACAATAGAAACATTTGGGTTTGGGTTGGAAAGGACCTGAAGATCATCCAGCTCCAATCCCCTGCCACGAGCGGGGACCCCTCACACTAGAGCAAGTTGCTCCAAGCCCCTGTGTCCAACCTGGCCTCGAACACTGCCAGGGATGGGGCAGCCACAGCTTCTCTGGGCACCCTGTGCCAGCGCCTCAGCACCCTCACAGGGAACAGCTTCTGCCTTAGATCTAACCTGAACTTCCCCTGTTCCAGTTTGAACCCATCACCCCTTGTCCTGTCACTCCAGTCCCTGATGAAGGTCCCTCTGCAGCATCCTTGTAGCCCCCTTCAGACCCTGGAAGCTGCTCTGAGGTCTCCAGCAGCTTCTCTTCTCCAGGCTGAACAGCCCCAATGTTCTCAGCCTGTCTCCATACAGGAGCTGCTCCAGCCCCTGCTCACCCTCGTGGCCTCCTCTGCACTTGCTCCAGCAGCTCCATGTCCTTATGCTGAGGACACCAGCCCTGCACCCAGTGCTGCGAGTGGGGTCTCACAGAGCAGAGCAGAGCAGAGGGGCAGGATCCCCTTCTTTGATCAGTATGTCTCAGTTTCACTACTGAAAAGCTGTTCCCAGGAAGCTAAGGATGAGGGATGCCACTCAAGAAAGATCAAGATCTTTTTGCTATAGGTACCTAACTGTAAATGTGAAAAAGAATCTAGTACCCGTGTCTTTTGTATTTCCATCCATTACTGTTATCTATATCTGCCTCTTTTAATGTTTCCAGGTACTTTTTATCTCCTTCTCTTCTTAGACCATGACAAGGTACCTCTGTTTCTCAGAGGTCTCAGCTGTGGGCATACAAACTACTGTGTTGTTCTATCAATCACACAGGCCAAAGGCCACGTGCTACTTTTCTGTCAAGAATACAGCCACCTTTGTGATGTTGTGCCACAACTAATGCCCCAGAGACCTCTCTCAACCGAAGCATGTTTGAATGGGGTAGGAAGAGGGGCAAACAGTGGGCAGACAGGCATTGGTGTGACAAGAATGGCCCCGTATGTGTGTACACCTTCGAAAGAAATTCAAGTCATACCTGGTACATCTATTTCGTAGAAGCCACTTCTATGATCTCTTAGTCTAGTTTCTCATGAGAATTTTAGTGGTAAATGTGATGAAAGTAGTTGTTTTAACATGCATCCAAGACACAAATAAAACCTTCACCTTAACCTGCTGTCATCATCTGGGTAGTGTTAGATCCTGTTCACTCAAGGACTATGGTAATGATGTATCTGGTATTGAATGCAGAACCCATTAGTGCTATGAAAATGATTGTTCTCAATGCTGACCAGAAGGAGGATGCCCATTTGGCCTATTTTTGATCACCTCAGTGATGATTATTTCAGTTAGAAAAAAAACACTTCAGTAACCAAGTTAAGACCTTCCTCTTTATTTTATGATGTCCCATCCTGGGTGTCTAGCTTGGAGCGAGGGACTGCCTTAGGTAGAAGGGCAGTATAGCTGTCTAGTGCTATAGCAATAGCATCAAGGACCATAGCAGAAACACACTGGCCACTGGTGCATTTAATGGAATTAGTGTCTCTTTTCTATTTTCAGAGGAAAAGCTTCTGTGCCAGGGGGGTTTTGGTGGCTGGAGAATGAAATCTGCGTGATCAGTTTGTTCTGATATTGCCAAGCACCCATTTAATATTTTCCATCTTTATAAAAAACAAAAAAATCATGTTCTGCACCAAACCCTGCTACTTGGGTGATGCAGAGAACTGCTTCTGTGGAGCACTGTGTGTGAAGGAAGCAAGTTTGGGGTGGACATTTACAACACCTCTTAGTTGTCCATAGCAACTCAGGAACGCTAGAAGCACCGTGCAGGAAAAGAGCGAAGATCCATCTAGCTCTATATCTTTTCTGAACAACCATTGCTACTCCAGAAAACATTAAACCCCAGTAATGCACTGACAGAAGGATGAATTTCTTCCCATTCTGAGTAGCTGATCATTTTGTGCCCCAAAGCTTCAACATTCTTGGTGCTGCAGCACGAGCACACCCCAGCAGATGTATGTGAAGTTCAGTATGGAAGAGCATCACATCCCTCATAGATAGAGCTGAACAGCTCCAGTGCAGAAAGGATCTTCCGTCAACATCCACAAGTCATTTGTGAGATGGGAATTGTATATTAGAAAAACCTATTTGAAAAAATGGGCAAATATAGAGCAGTTTATTTTTACATCCCAACTATTGCCTCCCAGTACTTCATTCCCCACTCATCAGGCCCTTGACATCAGCAAAACCACCCCTGTTCACATCCTGCAAGCTCTGCACAGATTCATCCTGTTAGATGAATGCCCCTAGAAATCAGATCTCATTTTTCCAGGGCTGTTGTCTCCAGTTCTGCTGCAGCTGTGAGATGCTTGTTCTCCTCCTTTACAGACCAATCCACCGCTCGGCGCATACAAATGCGAGTCACACAAACACACATGTACCAGATTTCAGGTAGTCTGGTCTGTGTCCTACACTCTAATGAATTCTGAAGGCACAGCAAGGTTACACTTCAGCCTATGCTCAGTACAAGCAGTCTTTAACTATAATTAGTCTTCCTAAATACTAATCAGCATTTCATCTATGTGAGTTCTTATAACACATTCAGTTCCCCAATGCATTAAAGAGCATTTCACTGCTTATTTCAATCTCTTTGGTTCGTTTCATCCAGAGAATAGATAATTTTAGGTAACTAAGAGTATTATTGTCCTTAGCAACCTTAGCTTCACTCTTTCTGCCTGTTAAATCAACATCAACAGAATCAGGTGCAAAGTAACAGGAGTTTTCTGCCTCCTTACAGCTGCTGCCAGGAGTAAGAGAACTAACAGGATAAAAATGAAAAGCTCCAATGGCTTCTCGCTGCTTCTAGATTACAAGGACTCACTGAAGGAAAGAAAAGCCCAAATGTTTTAGGGATTTTTGGAGCCACTTTGGTGCATATTCACTTCTGAATGCCACACGGCACTGTGTGGATGCAGTGGAAAATCCCAGCAGGGATTGCCAGCTGGATCAGGATTATGCACACATGACTGGCAGCCCCTCGTAGCTAAGGAAGAAGCAAAGCAAATCACTGGTGATTGATTTTTACAGGCCAGTTACGCTCAGAAGACAACACATTTTATCTCCTATAACAGAATTCCTGGTTTGCTGTTGGGATGTGGACCAGAAGTGGACGTGGCCCTTGCTGTGTGAGCCCTTTCCTCACACTGCCCAAGCTGCAGGTCCTGTGTTTCCCTGCACATGGATCACGCAGATGACACCCTGATTAAAAACACTAATGACACATTCTGGCACCATGAAAAGAACCAAAGAGAAAAGGAGCAGAGCCTCAGATGACACCAAATGTGCAGGCAAGTGCAGGGAGGAGACCAATGCCCTTAGCAGCAGCAGCAGCGCTCAGCAGAGGGCTCCAGCCCTGCATGCAGACAGTTCACCACAGGCACCTCACACACAAGTGTGTGAAACTGCAGTTTGTCTGATCACAGGGAATTTAACCCTCTGTCTTGTAATTACAGTTATTTGTTGGATGAAAAGGAGAAGAAATAGGCTTCATGTTTTCTGTTTATTCCATTACGTGGAGATCATTGTTATTCCTAGCAGAGGAGAAAAATCAATGATGTTTCTACACTGAGGAGCTGCAGAGACTGAAGTAAAACCCTTTTAGTTTCTGTGAAGCATCCACCACACACTAAAAAGCAGACAGCAGAGCAGGAAACACACCGGGGTTTGTGTGCCCGTGCACTCTGTTATTAGTGACATACCATAACTTGTTCTGCTGCAGTGAACAGAGTGAAATACTTGTTCTCTCTCATTAAAGATATCCTTAAAAAACACGTCTGGATGTCATAGAATAGTTTGGGTTGGAAGGAACCTTCAGAGATCCTTGATCTCTGATCCTTGTGGCCCAGAACCACCTCCAGCCTGGCCTGGAATGTCTCCAGGGATGGGGCATCCACCACCTCTCTGGACAACCTGTGCCAGGGTTTTACCACCCTCATTGCAAAGAATTTCTTCCTCACATCCAGCCTGAACCTCCCTCTGTCAGTTTAAACCCATCACCCCTCATCCTGTCCCAACAGACCCTGCTCGGAAGTCTCTCCCCATCTTTCTTACAAGCTCAGGTTAAGAACTGAAAGGCTGCTCTAAGGTCTCCCTGGAGCCTTCTCTTCTCCAGGCTGAACAACCCCAGCTCTCACAGCCTTTCCCCACAGGAGAGGTGCTCCATCCATCTGATCATTTCATGGCCCTTTTCTGGACCCTCTCCAGCAGGTCCGTGTCTTTCCTGTCCTGAGGACTCCAGAGCTGGACACAGCACTCTTAGTGTGGTCTCAGACCACATCAGTCTCTGCTCCCATCATCTTTGCTGTGTGCTCTATAGGCTATAGAGAAAACATCGAAGAAGTCAACTACCAACAGCACCAACAACCGCCCTTAGCACAGAACAAAACTAGCTTTCCAGGTGTTGGAAATAGCACCACAAATTTCAAACATCTGAAACAGCAGATGTTTAATCGAGTCTGACACAAAGTACAGAAGCAAAGGGACTGGCCTGATCTTGAGTGTGTGCTGGGATTACCCCCTCCGCTGGAGCACTCTTGCTCCTGAAGTGTGCTGCTGCAAGTAGATCAGCTCTTATGCTAAATTAAACCCTCTTCACAAGAGCATTCAGAGTCTGTAACCCACTCTTTACCTAGTGCTTTCCAACGTGTGTTGTCTAGAAGGTAATACAATTATCACTTCCTTTTTATTAGTCATATTTGGATGGTCAAAAAACTAAAGCAAGGTTTCTTTGTGTTTGGCACTCTATATTTGCTCAGTGGGACATCCTACATCCATTGATTATTTTTGTGGTCTTGAATGGCAGACTAGAGGGCAGTTGTACACCCTTAATATATACCAACACGTTTTGTACTGTTCTGTAGTAGTTACTATAGGACAGCAATATTCCTACTGCTTTTCAGGTCTTTAAGATCTTCATGCCATTTCTCCAAAACGTGGTCCACTTGATAAAGGAATGTTTTCAGCTTTCTCCAAATGCATTTTGTACATGGGCTCTCTTATATTATCAATGAGATTTTGGTTCTTCAGTATCTACTGTAAAAAAACAACCCTCCCTCACTGAGCAAAGCTTCTAGCAATGCTGAAATCCCAGGAACTCTCAGTTTATGAGTGGAACCCTGGAGCTGAAGGTTTGCTTTGCTAGAGATGGTGGCCAGAAACCTGAGATTTTGCAACTCATGATGTTCAGTGCCACAAATATTCATTTGTTCACTAGGTAGAAGCATCTAAAGGGGAAGAGAACTGCCCTAGTGCTGTATGTAAGACAAGAGACCACTCTACTGGTGATGCTGGAAAGCATGAAGGTGTAGACAGAAGATGCCCTGCTCTCACAACCAGAACTGCTGGCAAACTGGATATCAGGGTTTCTCAGGACAGCCATCCGTGTATCCACGCAATGCCATCCTTTTTCTATTCAACTACAGGTAGAAGACAATTCTACATTTATTTCCCAATGAATTCAGAAGATCAGAAAGAAAAAAAAACATCCAGAAAGGGGAAAATGCAGCATTAGGAGTGAAGTTCATAGAATCCCAGACCGGTTTGGGTTGGAAGGGACCTTAAAGCTCAGCCAGTTCCAACCCCCTGCCATGGGCAGGGGCACCTCACACTAGACATCCCACTGCCAGGGATGGAGTATTTACCACTTCTCTGGGCAACCTGTGCTGGGCCCTCACTACCCTCATAGTAAAGAGCTTCCTTAAGGCAACGCTACATGTCTTCCATGTTTCTAACCTAGTATAAACAGGGAATCCTCACTCTTTTGCCTGAAAATTCCTCTCAAGCAATCTATTTAAAATTGGGAAGATTTGAAAAACACCTTTCTTAAAATATGCATCCCTATCCTTTTCCAACTTGTTTTCATTAAGCAGAAAGCTCAGGAGTAGGCCAGGAGAAGCGTATGCAGGGAGTTACGCATGCACAAGTGAGAGGTTGAGTGAATATAGTCCTAACAGCTTTTACAAGGTAGCACGTTCAGGACTTAAGTCTGTCATCTGCTAAAGTACCTTAGCACTGTATGTAAGCTCAGTAAAGCTATCTAATCACACCAGCAGCAACTTGAAATAGCAAATGTGCATTTTAGAGCTAAGGAGGGGTGCTAAAAATACACAGTGCCATATCATGCAGGTTTGCTCGGTTTCTGTGATAATGGGAGTTAAAGTTTCCTTCTCCCTTTTAAATAATAAAGAACTCTCAGGGCTAAGTTAGTAGTTTTCATCATCCTATTCCTGAGAAGGAAATGTGACAGTTCATTAGCTGTGTCAGAACAAATGCAGCTCTGCACTGAAACCCTGCGTTATAGAATGCAGAGATTTAGTAACTGGGAGTTTAGAGTGCAGTTAAAACAGCCCCTTCCAAGAAACAGGAAGCTTAACCTCTACAGGTTTAGCACCTCTTTTATCCCAGTGAAGTCTATGGAGAACAAAAGTCTCCACTTTAGAAAAAGGAAGAAGAATGTCTCTGCATTGAGCCAGATTTACCAGTTACACAGTGGAGCAAAGACTACCATGAGCTGAGCCCTGCGTGGTGAGCTTTAGCAACTGGAGCACAATAGACCTCAAGACAAACATGAGCTGCTGCGACAAGGAGTGCTCCACTCCATGAAATAAGAGGTTGTGATTTCATGTTTCCACCACAAACAGAAGTTGGCGTTACATTCATTCTCATACATCCATTCCGAAGTGTGCAGCTCACAGTGGGTCTTACTTTAATGCTCTATGTGCAAGAGGTATTCTTTTCTAATTAATCCTGGTACTCAAAGAGATGTCTTCTTCTCCCTGGCATAGCCTGGGGGATAAAATACATACCACAGCCTGGATCCATCCAAATGGACTTACTTAACTGAAGAGCCTCAGCTAGGAGCTTCCAAGTACACCCAAAGTCAGCAGTACCTCAGGGGTGTATCTGGTCCTCCTAAACCCCAAATCGCATCCCGGAGATGCCTCTCTCTCACGAAACACACTCGCATTCTCCACTGACTACATGGAAAACCTGGGGACTGAGTGGCTACACTCGGGCAGAACTAATCTGTGCCCAGCTATCTGGCTTAGTTGTCTGTGGCCTCCGTGTGACATGGAAGAATACAGCACTAAGGGAGGGTATTGTCATACAAAGAATAATAGAATAGATCACAGTCCCTGCAAGACATCCAAGAATGCAGCTTATACACTACCCAGCTCACTGGGGAGGTAGCAAAATCACCCCTCTTTAATCCTGTGCAAGACATTTAATACACCTTTACCATGAGTTCTTTTTGCTTTATACAGCTATTTCCACTGAGCACAGACCACTGCACTTCTGAGCTGCCAAGAGAAAAAAAATGAATCCCTAATGTGTAAGCTTGGAGAGATATAAACCCAAAGCACTAATGTATGTTCCTAAATCCTACTGAAAACAAAAGAAGCTCCTCTGAAACACCAGGAAGCAATATTTGCTTCTGATGGGTTTTGCACACAAGGTGATGTTCGGAGTAGTATCTACCAGGCAGATATTTTGAAAGCTTCATTAGATCCATTGACTTCAGTCATATGCTAGTTTCACTGGCTTGCAATAAAGATGAAGACAGAGTCAGGCTATGCAGAACACAGCTGCTCTCCCCTGATGGAGTAACTAACTCATTTAGTAATACTCAGCGCATCCCATAACATACTGTAGACATTTACAGTTGTCCATTGGTTTTTAGTTTCCCTTGTAGTCACACTCTATTGAGAGAAAATGGGAGGACAAAATACATACATGATGCATGTTTAGTGCATGTCTGATCTAGGATGACAGTTCCCTTCAGTCCTGCAGAGGGAGAATCACCTTCTCCTGGCTATGTCACTCTTGAGTCTTGCTTTCTCCTTCTGCTCACGAAGATAGGTTTTAGAAGAGTGATCCAGCGTTCTATGGTACTGAGATGATGGAAGCCACAACAGCAGAGCAGCGAAGAGCAATATTGTTACAGCAAGGTTTGATGATTTGAAAGATGAATCCATTTCAGAAAGCAGCTTTAAAAGCCTCAGACAAGCCTGGACAAAACTGCCCTGTGTGTGTAACAGGTCAGTGTGAGCTTTATGGAGGCATCATTGGTTGGCTGCTTTGGATCAGCACAATCATTTGCTGAACACCACGTTTTCAGTGAGACTGGGGCTGTTTTGCTAAATACCATTAGTGTCCCCCAGGTCCTAAATACAACATAATGGCCTGAAAATGCTGGGGGTAGGTTATCTCAGTGAAACCTCCACCACCTCATTAAATACAGCTTAATGCAACTGGTCACAGGAACGAGGCCAGAACTTGGATAAGCTTCATTTTTGCCTTCCTGAAGCCATTCAGCCATGGAAATTTGCCCAAGGAAATGGTAAATCCTCCATCCCTGGCAGTGTTCAAGGCCATATTGGACAGAGCCTTGGGTGACACAGTCTAGTGTGAGGTGTCCCTGCCCATGGCAGGGGGTTGGAACTGGATGATCTTAAGGTCCTTTCCAGTCATTCTATCATTCCACAAAATTGTCAGCCAGCTGACAAGGCAAGACAAGGCAGACTCAGCAGAGGACATGGCTGAGCATTGCCACGTACACCCTACACGTCCCTTGTACACAGCAAGTTGCTCATCACTGACTCTCTCACAGCCAAGCAGAAGGCAAGGGGCACAGCAAAGGGCTCAGCTCAGTGTCGTTTGAAGGCACTGCTGTTACCAGGCATGAGTAATTAAATCTAATCTGCCCCATTTTAATTGCAGGTGGGGATTCTTTGGAGGAAAGGACTCAGCGTGATTCTCCCATCCAAGGTGAAACACTCAAGGCTGGCAGTGAGGACAAAATACTGCTGCTTGTTCTCAACAGCATTTACAGGGAAACTCTGGAAGGGAATGCTGTGGTCCTGCTATGCTGATTACTGTAAAACCCAGTCCAGAGCAAAGTGGCACTTAAGGAACATTCCAATCCCAGGAGGATGAGTAGATTACTTGAAGGAGGTGGGAGAGAGCAAGGGTGAGGAAGAGCTATCAGTACTTTTAGGTTTTGCACTGAATGCAAAATTAATGATGACACATTAAATGAGGTATAATGTGCACCTCTCTGCTCTGCACCTTCTTGCAATTGTTCTTGCTGAGATTAGATTGTCTAGCAGCAAATAACCCAGACAAATGCTCTCTTCCATTTCTTGGGAAGTAACCTGTTCACGGTAGATCTTGCTGTACAGGGTTGACCTGAACATCTATGCAACTTGCACCTACAGAGCTATGGGTGTTCCTCCCTCCTATTCCTGAAGTAAAAACCCACTGAGGAATATCACACTGAAGGTAGCAAACTTCTCTTCAAATATGCATTCTTCTGCTTTGCTCTCTGCACACACCAGAGGTGTGTTTTTAGATGTACTTTTAAGAAATTATAGAATCACAGAATTGTGCAGGTTAGAAGGGACCTTCAGCTCATCCAGTTCCAACCCCTTCCACAGGCAGGGACACCTCACACTAGAGCAGGTTGCTCCAAACCCCTGTGTCCAACCTGGCCTTGAACACTGCCAGGGATGGGGCAGCCACAGCTTCTCTGGGCACCCTGTGCCAGCGCCTCAGCACCCTCACAGGGAAGAACGAAGAACTTCTGCCTTAGATCTAACCTGAACTTCCCCTGTTCCAGTTTGAACCCATCACCCCTTGTCCTGTCGCTCCAGTCCCTGATGAAGGTCCCTCTGCAGCATCCTTGTAGCCCCCTTCACACCCTGGAAGCTGCTCTGAAGTCTCCAGCAGCTTCTCTTCTCCAGGCTCAACAGCCCCAATGTTCTCAGCCTGTCTCCATACAGGAGCTGCTCCAGCCCCTGATCATCCTTGTGGCCTCTTCACTTGCTCCAGCAGCTCCATGTCCTTATGCTGAGGACACCAGCCCTGCACCCAGTGCTGCGAGTGGGGTCTCACAGAGCAGAGCAGAGCAGAGGGGCAGGATCCCCTCCCTGACCTGCTGTTCACACTCCTGTTGATGCAGCCCAGCACACGGGTGATTACAATACTTCGTTATAAAACTGCACAAGAATGAGCTTCCATCTCTCTCCTTATCAATAGTTGCCCAAGCCACAAGAGCTGATCTTTCCAAGAGAGGATTTCCATGACATCTGATCACTCCACTGCTCACACTACAGCTTCACCACACTTCCATCATGGGAACGAATTGGAAGAAGAGCTACTGCGTTTGAGAAACATCTCAGCAATGCTTTGCCAAATTGCAGGCTTTTTCTTTGCCATTTAACATGTTAAAACACTCTGTGGAGACCCAGAAAAGACTGAGGAAAAAAGTACTTAAGTATTCAAGTATAGTAACAGATGATAAATTATTACATTTATATAAGATTCTTCTGTGTTATATTTAAAAGGAAACCCTGTGCTGGAATTCAGAGCACGGTACTAATAATAACCCAGATTTCTGGCTTTCTGTGACATTTCAACACGAATCCCTTCGTGTCATTAAAAAAGTGTCACTGTATTAAAAAAACCCAAAGATACCAGCCATGGAAAATACCCATTTAAAGGCATCACCTCAGGTTCACTGTCTCCCAGAGGAACTTTGTATATCATATGGATATTTTCTCTGCGGACACAGGAGTAGCCAACAACTCCTGGATAACCATTTTGTGACAGCGTGATTGGAAGAGGTTCGATGGAGAAGGGAGTGAATCTCCTATTATTATCCTATACCTGACTCCAAAACTTCTAGGGACAGCAGAGGATTCCCATAGCTCCTCTGGGAAGAGGACTCAGTCTATAATCAAAATGAATAGAGGCAGAGACTGTAAGGATCCGCTCTAGGTCTCCAACATAGAATCACCGAATCAACACAAGCTTTATGCATTGTCCCAATGGACCCTCCTGCTTTTTGGAGGGGGATTTTATAAGCCTGTTTTTTCTGGGTTTCAGGAATAGTCCCTCTTCAAGCATTCTTGGAAAGAGTAATGTAAGTGGGGAAACTGAGTCACTGGGGGAACAAGCTTACTTCACACAAAGAACAGTCAGAGCTACACATCAAGCAAACTAAAACACAGACAAGCTCTCTGTAACCCTCTGTGTAGAGATACTGCTTCCTAAAACAGATGCTGAAATATTCTAGGCAAGAAATAGGGTGACTTAGTTGAGAACGTCCACGAAAACGAAGTATTGTTTGGAGCAGGGAGAGGTAAAGGTTGATCCTTTGTACCTGTCAATGTCTCTCACCACATCTTTGATACACCAGATATCCATTACATATATTCTAACCAAAAGGATAGGTTAACAGGCTGTCCTTAGGGGTCAGTTCATGATACCAACAGCAATGCACAGAAGCTCATTTCTAATGCATTTTCCTGAACATTTGGAAACAATCAAATCAAATTATATGAATTGGATATAGAAGAAAACTTCTCTGCATGTCTGCAGGGACTCTGCCTAGGCAAGCGTTTAGGGATGCAGGACACTGGTGATCTGCAATGCCATCTCCATGTAAAAACATGCCCTTTCTGCCAAACTTTGCAAAAAGAGACACTGCTTTCCACTGTGTTCCTCATCTTCAGCTACAACAGGGTCTGAGCTGCCTGCACTTAACATCCTACTGACTCCAGCACCTTGTGACTGCCACTCAGGATCAGCAGGTACCTCCCGACAGACTGCAGGGGAGTAACTAGGAGGAGAGAAAGAGGCTTCCTGGCTGTGTCTGCAGGCACGCTCCTGGAAAGCTCAGAGCTAAAACATTACAGCAGGAAGAAGCAGAAGGATAGAATGGGATGGAACAGACAGACGGAACCACCAGACATACCTCGGGCAGCTCCTCAGCGTCACTTCTGCCTGTGCAAATGGGATGGTGTCACAGTGGCAGCAATGACCTCGGTACAGGCAATGCCAAGAGGCGTATGGCGAGCTCAGGGCACGGACACAAGTAGAGAGAAGGGTGTTGTATTGCTCTTCAGGCTTAGTCTCCTGGTTTCTGCTTACCGACACAATGAACTCTTGCCCTGAGCAAGGCTGGTTGGCCAGCAGGACCCAGGAGACAGCAGGACAGGGAAAAGCAAAGTGGAGCCCTGTGGAGGAAGGAGCAGAGAGCTTGGAAATAGTCATGGGGAAAGTAAATGAAAGAGGGTGAGAAGATTAAAGTGGAAAACTGAAAGAGCTGGATGAGAGAAAAGGAGAAGGAAGGGAGGATGGGGGAGGAGGCAAGAAAAGTAAGAAGCTATGTAGGAGGGAGCGAACAAGACATGAAGACAGAAGAAAAGAAAGAAAAAGTGTGTAGGAAATGGATTTAGGGAACTGGGATGATGAAACGACAAGGAGAACGGGGGAAATACGTGGAAGAGACAACAGATGCACGAGCATCTGGAGAGCATAAAGACTAACACACAAGAATGGGTAGCCCATATTATGGGCAGTGATACCTGCTTCTGGAGCACCACCTCCTTCCTCAAATCTCCAAACCTTACATCTATATCCCAAGACAAATCAACAATCCCTGGTTCAGCCACCAATCCATTAACAGATTAATGGATGCACTTGAACCCTTAGGAAGGTGTTAATAATTTCTATCCTCTTAACAGTGGCTGTAATCTTGACATCACAGTGATTAAAAATGCAGCATTTTAACCTATTCAATTCAGATGATAGGTGCAGTCACCAGGTTTTATCTTCTTTTGCACCATAAATAAACCAGCCGATCATAACTCAGTCATAAAGGATTCCCATCTGGTATTCAAGAGAGGGATAGAGTTCATCTGCATAGTCAGCAAGTGGCATGTACATAAATAAGACAGGTTTGCTTATTACTTGCCCTGCTTCACTCTAGTGACATTCAGAACTATTAGGAACTTCTAACAGCAGGTCAGGCTATCTGAACTTCATTCCCACATTGTTACTGAATTATGATCAATTAAGTGCAGAATTTGCCATCAAAACAGTGAGCTTGACTATTGTCCAAGTGGTGTATTAGGTGCAGGAAAAAAATAGTAGAAACAAATTATTGCCATTAAAGAGATTGATGACCCCATTCAAAGAACGGGAAAATCTAGTAAGCAGTAACAAAAATATCACCTCCTCCATATATTTTCCCTCTTTTTAGACATATAATTTGCAATTGGTCACATTTCCCTATTTATCATTAGAATTTGTATCTGGAAAGCATTCTGCCAAGGCAGGAAAGCAAATGATAGTAAGGAAACACACAGGAAAACCACATTCTACCAAAAAAGTGCTTATATTAATGTGCTGTTTTCAAAGCCTTTTGAATCCCAAACAAATAAATCCCTCAATCAGCATAAATGGACTCTTGGGAAAGACGAAAAGAGCACTGTTGTATGTTTGAATTCATTTGGAATTAAGAAAATTCCTGTAAGGTTTTTGCTTCTTCCAAAATCCAACAGTGGGCTTTTTAATTCGAGTTAGATTAAAGCTATCAATAACTCTGCTCCAGTGCAATTCAGGGATACAGCTGAAAACAGGGTAAGGTGACATCCATTTGTCCACAGTGGGAAAAAGAGATTTTAAACAGTTCCTGGCACCTCATTAAACTGCATATTCGTTTGAGATCCTGGTATGGAAAATGCTGTGGGCTTTTTAAAGTGGTATTTCAAAGGAAGATTGTCTTGATTGTCACGGATTTACAAGTGTTTGGATGAAGTCATTTTGTTGGCTCTTGATTATGCACATCTATGTTCAGTTTCATTTCCATTCCAGATACAGAGTCTGGGAGGAGAAGAGTTAAGGCTTCCCACCTTTTGGATACAATTATCCATGTAAGGGGTTAATTTAGGAACCAAAACATAGGCTACCAAGGCTGACAGGAGAGCCTCTGCTGAGCCACCTGCAGATGTTCCAGTCAGAAGGTCTTGTTCTGAGGTTCTGAGGTTGCAGAAACATCTTGAGCTATTCTACCAGGTTCTAAGCTATGCAGAGAACGAGGGTTGTCGAAGCAGCAGGCCTGATGGACATACTCTGCTATGAAGGCACTACTGCTAGGCATCATGCTTTAAAATCAAGTGCCAAATCCTCAGCTATTCTCACTAACCACAGTGCCAGCTGTACAGTTCTGTCTTTATTTATACTAAGGAATAATCACCCAGGTACTAAAAACATATCAATGTGCAGATGTACACAAAGGGTAGGTTCTTATGCCTTGGTTTTAGTAACTAACAGTGAAAATGAGGACAAAATGCTGGGGGACATAAGTTTACTTCAGTCCTGAGGTCACCTCATTTGTGCCCTTAGCACCGGGATCACAGATTTCCAAAAGAATTGATGTCCTTGTAGGAAAGTTGGGCTTCAATATTGCAAATCCAACAGATTTTGGTCTATTGTGAATTTGAAACATCTCAGAACACACTGAAAAAGTACGTATTTCTGTATTTTAGGCATTTCACCTGCCACCTCCTGTGAGTAAGTCACCACCTTGTGTTTCTACTATTCACTTGCTAAATTCCCTTCTCAAAGGTAAGCTCACAGGATTTGAAGCATATGTTTTTCATGAAGATGTATGGAACAACATTGTGCTCATCCATGTTACTTTAAGGAAAAAAGAATGAGAAGGGGGTTAACTTGGAAAAATCATGACATCAGTCTCAGAAACAGCAAAACTAAGTTCAGAAGCAAATACGTGCACTGGTTAGATAGGGGTGGATTAATATCCACAGGCTATTGCAGCAGTAGTGCTCAAAGTGTCAGATATGTACATCAGCCCCTTTCTGACAGGGTATTTCATACAGACTGCACGGCAAACAGGAGTCCTGCTGGGAATTCTGCATTCCCATTGAGACAAAAGGCAATTGCATGATGCAATTTGTCACTCGACCTCTGCCTCAGCTCATGCACCGAGAGGCTGATGTTTAATTAGCTGGTGATGAGTAACTGGCCTAGATTCAAGCAAAACCTCTGACATCTCACCACATAAAAATCCAGATTTGTGCCTTCCTGATACCTACACAAAGTTGCTTTAAAGAGCCACCGGTTCCTTAAACCATTGATCAGCACTGGCATTGCAGAAGCAGTCTGGGATCTCCACATTCTGCTGGTTTCATGCCCGTAACCAAGACCTTAAACCCAGATGTATCCAGGTAACCAAGAATATGCCATTATCAGCATCGAAATAAAAGTATAATGGGCATAATACATAACAAGCTCCTTTTCCCACATTCCACATTAGCCAGCTTCATCAAACAGCCACTTCACCATACAGCCCGGTGCTGACTTAGGGGGATGCAGTTCATACAAACCACAGTCCAGCGTTATGCAGCCACATAGTTTGCAACCCAAAACTGGCCTAAGGCCAAAAAGCACAGCTACTCGTGTCTGAAACACGCTACGTAGACGTGTTCATAAGTACTATTTAAAGCCATGGATTCAGAAGAATGATCCTAGCATGACTCATGCAAAATCCATTTTCTAGACCAAACACTGCAGTGTAAAAGGCAGCAGAAAAGCCAGGAATCAGTCATCTGCTACTTTAAAGCTGTGACCTATATCTAGTAGCCAAAGACATTAGAAGACAGAGCTTTACAGCAACAGGAGCTTATTAGACACAGTGAGGAAACAACTGCTCGATGCAGTTACAACTTCCCAGCAGAATTGAACCTTCCCATCTGCACTGTGCATCTCTGCTGTATGTTTGGAGCTTGTTCCACTAGGAATCTCCCAGTGCTGTCACATGCCATCTATCCAAGCGTGCTCTGTGAGGCTCACACGGGAGCTACAGATGGGACAAAGAGGAAAATTTGCACTGGAAATATGGAAAAGTAAGGAAAAAAATCCATATTCCCCCGAGCCAGCCATTTTCCTGAGGGACCAGGGAAAAAAATGAATATATATATATATACACACACACAGAGAGCCAGATTTCTGCATTCTGATATGGCAAGCAAAGCAGAACAAAAATCATCTGTCAGTTCCACAGAGCAGAACCAGTGCCCATATGCCACTCTTTCTCCAGAAGAGTGTTCCTGTTTTGATATGCTGAGTTCACATCATTTATTCCATGCTCAGTGAGCAAAATGAACCCAAACCATCCATCTATATAATAAGAAAGACTTAACCCTCATCCATGTGCCTTCCCAGAAAGGGCCTTTGTGCAGGGAAATGGTGGTGACCAGGGGAAAGGGAGCTTTCTTAAGCTACTACACAACAGGAATAGCCACTACAGCTGCTGCTACAGCCTCGGGCCAAACCGCACTTGCTGCAACCCCCAGTGCCAGTCTCCGACCAGCCACGGACCCAGCAGCTCTCAGCCAGTTCCCGTTCCTCCTCACTTGATTTCATGCTGCTTTTGCAAGGGGGTTACTCAGTGACAGAGCCCTGCTTCTGCAGAGTGCTTTCTGCTCCCATGGCACGGTGAAACCAGTCATTGCCTGCGCCCAACACTTGCCAAAGCCTGGGAATAGAGGCAGACTTTGGTGCAGAGGGAAGACAGCACCTGGGTAAAGAGCTGAGGACCTGCAGTCATCAGCAGTGCAGCTCTGTGCTGGAAAACAATGCAAACCAGGTTTTAGTAACTGTGGAAGCTGCTGTCTGCCTGACAAGTGCAAAGGAAGGGGCTGTCCTCACCTAGAGAAGCTCCCCTGATAGTACTTCTTTAGGTGGGGGGCAAAGTTTTAAGAGTTCGGCTTAGAATCACCCACCGATGGCCATGGTTTGGTTCTGTTGCGGGGAAAATCCAATCTCTCTTCTTAAAACCCCATTCCTGATGAGCCACAAGAGGCCTGTGCTCCAGATCTATGGATTTTAGCTTTTAGTTCCTCTAGTTCTTCACATTTTTCCAGAAACCCGATGGGTTCTGCTGAAGCAAAGCATAAACAATTGGGTTTGTGCTTTGTGGAACATGTTTCCATGACATTTTCCTGTTACAGAGATTGCTTGAAGGTGGGTAAAAAAAGAGCTGTCAGAGTGAGACATGACTGTCCTGCA
Organism: Nestor notabilis; assembly: GCF_000696875.1. Lineage (NCBI taxonomy): Eukaryota > Metazoa > Chordata > Aves > Psittaciformes > Psittacidae > Nestor > Nestor notabilis. The sequence continues at coordinate 2,327 of NW_009929768.1, read as the reverse complement.
CATAGATAGCCATAGAATGGTTTGGGCTGGAAAGGACCTTATGCTCATCCAGTTCCATCCAGTGCCTCACACTAGCCCATATTGCCTGGCCCTAAACACATACATCATGCACCACACTTTCTGCTAAGACTATCTTGATTGCAAAGGATGGGAGGCGTTTCCTGAATGTTTTATCACCACCACATTCCCGTGTGGATGGTATAGATGAGATACTCACTGTGGTGGGCTGAGCAGGCTGGATGCCAGATGCCCACCAAAGCTGTTCTATCACCCTCCTCCTCAGCTGGACAGGGGAGAGTAGATATAAGGAAAGGCTTGTGGGTTGAGGTAGGGACAGGGAGATCACTCAGCAATTAGTCACAGGCAAACAGATTCAGCTCAGGGAAATCAGTTGAAGTTATTACCAGTCAAATCAGAGCAGGAGATTGAGAAATAAAACCAAATCTTAAAATACATCCCCCCACCCCTTCTTCCCAGGCTTAACTTCACTCCCAAATTCTCCATCTCCTCCTACCTGAGCAACACAGGGGGATGGGGAATGGGGGTTGCCATCAGTTCTCATCACACATCGTCTCTGAGGCTCCTTCCTCCTCACTTCCTTCTCACACTCCTCCCCCTACTTCAAGCATCCACTGGCTCCAGGTGGTATATATGATCCTCCACGGGCTGCAGGTGGGCATCTGCTCCCTTGTTAACCTCCATGGCTGCAGGGCAATCTCTGCTCTGGCTCCTGTAGCACCTCCTGTCTCCTTCTCCACTGGCCTTGGTGTCTGCAGGGCTGTTTCTCACCCCTCTCTCCAGCTGAAGTTGCTGTTTGGGTTTCCCCCCCTTCCTCAATCCCTCACCCCAGAGGCACTACCACCACTGCTGATGGAGCGGGTCTTGGGCAGCGGCAGGTCCACCTTGGAGCTTAATGGCATTGGCTCTATGGGAAAGAAGAGAAGTTTCTGGCAGCTTCTAACAGAAGCCACCCCTGTGTGTGTGTCCCAAATCCTACCCCTCCCCCCCCCAACCTTGCCATGCAAACCCAATACATTCCTTTACACAATTCACACTGTCAGATCAACAGTAAGGGAGTGCCATAAAGATATAAATGTATGTTAAACCCATTTCTAGAGCAACCCAAGGTACTTTTATGTAAATCTGAATCCATCCCATAGTTTCTAATAACTGTCACAAAAGCTGAATGCAACAGCATTGAGGGGACTTGTGTGTTTCCAGATGTTACTATATAGACTAATCGGTCCCAAAGCTTTATCATTACACTCAGCAAAGGATTTTTTCCTGTTTCCATCAACATTCATGTGCTCTAAAGAGGACACACAGGAACCTAAATGTCAGTCTTGAGAAGTAGACAGGAAATACTCTTATTCCATTACATTAGTTCAGGATAAAAGGTCCAAATGAATGCAGCCCTCTCTGGATACCACAAGGTGAAGAAGGATACAGACCCTCTGCATAGAGATTGTCAGATGCTACCCTCTGAGGCTTGGGCAGGTAAGGCAGAAGCTAGGACCGCATTGTGGGCAGCACAGCAAGGGAGAAATGATGGAGTAGCACCTCAGCTGTACCTTGGTTCCTTAATTTGAGGAAGTGGTTGCTATGGCTGAGTCCCAACACAAAACAAGTTGAAGACCCAGGGAGAAGGGTGGGAAATTCACCCTCGCCATGTCCAGACTTGGCCATCACTATCACCTTTGGTCTAGTGCAAAGCAGACCCGCTACATCATTGAGATGAGGACATGGAGCTGCTGGAGCAAGTGCAGAGGAGGCCACGAGGATGAGCAGGGGCTGGAGCAGCTCCCGTATGGAGACAGGCTGAGAACATTGGGGCTGTTCAGCTGGAGAAGAGAAGCTGCTGGAGACCTCAGAGCAGCTTCCAGGGTCTGAAGGGGGCTACAAGGATGCTGCAGAGGGACCTTCATCAGGGACTGGAGCAACAGGACAAGGGGTGATGGGTTCAAACTGGAACAGGGGAAGTTCAGGTTAGATCTAAGGCAGAAGCTCTTCCCTGTGAGGGTGCTGAGGCGCTGGCACAGGGTGCCCAGAGAAGCTGTGGCTGCCCCATCCCTGGCAGTGTTCAAGGGCAGGTTGGACACAGGGGCTTGGAGCAACCTGCTCTAGTGTGAGGTGTCCCTGCCCGTGGCAGGGGTTGGAATTGAATGAGCTTTAAGGTCCTTTCTAATCCAAACCAGCCTGTGATTCTGTGATTCCATGATCCCTGCAGGCACAGGGGTGCACAGGATGCTCTGTGGGGAGTCTGGGGCTTTGATCTTGCTTCTATGAAACACAGCAGTAGAATGGTCCCAATGTTCTCAGCCTGTCTC
>NW_009929767.1:0-416 GCF_000696875.1 Nestor notabilis | reverse complement strand
TCTGTTGTTTGTGCCTCTTGTTTGCTTTTACCCCTACTTACAGAGGCAACTGATAGTGTCAAGAAATGGTCATTTCGTTTAGCTGTACTGTCTATCTCTATGACTGGAGTGGCTACAGTGTCTGTTACTGTCGGGTTTTGAGTAGCTGCTGTACTTGTTGCTGGAGTTTGTGTAGCTGCGGTGTTTGGAGCAGCTGCAGTCCGTTGCGGTGAGGTTTGAGTAACTGCTGTACTTGTTGCTGGAGTTAGTGTAGCTGCGGTGCTTGAAGTAGCTGCATTGTCCGTTCCTGTCAAAGTTTGAATAACTGCTGTACTTGTTGCTGGAGTTAGTGTAGCTGTGGTGCTTGAAGTACCTGCATTGTCCGTTCCTGTCGAAGCTTGAGTACCTACTGTACTTGTTGCTGGAGTTGGTGTAGC
>NW_009929766.1:0-479 GCF_000696875.1 Nestor notabilis | reverse complement strand
CGATGCCTGATAAGTGCTTTGGGCGGTGGCAACGGTACTAGATTGGGAAGACGACAGAGACACAGCGCTCGGTGCTGATGGCTGTGAGGAGACCCAGGCTGGTAAGGACAAAGAAGTGGCTCAGAAATTCAACTGCATCAAAAAAATTCTCATACAAAGGAACAAAAGAATCCAAAAAATAACAAAATATTGTTAAGTTGAAAAGTGCCCATATGAGAAGAAAGAAAAGGAGAAGCAGAGAGAAGTCAGCAACTGCCAGATTTAGGATGTAGACTGTGAAAGGGAGGTTACCTCTTCATTTGGAAGCCCAGGAACCACAAGACTATCCCATTCCCCACTGTTCCAACGATACAGATCACGAGACAGACAACTGAAAACACCATACATCGGTCAAATGAAAGTTCACATTTGTATTCATTATGTCCCTCGTCGTTCTCATATGCATCACTCGTGTCATTCTGAAAGAGGTCTGTTGCGTT
>NW_009929765.1:0-248 GCF_000696875.1 Nestor notabilis | reverse complement strand
TGCAAGCGCACACCGAAGCCAGCTCATGTTCGGCTTCTCATAGACCAAATCCTACTCCACAGGGCTGCTCTGAATCTCTTCTCTGCCCAACCTGTAGCTGTGCCTGGGATTGCCCCAACTCAGGTGTAGGACCGTGACCTTGCCTTGGTTGAACTTCATGAGCTTGGCATCAGCCCACCTCACAAGCGTGTCAAGGTCCCTCTGGATGGCATCCCTTCCCTCCAGCGTATCAACCGAGCCACACAGCT
>NW_009929764.1:84307-85814 GCF_000696875.1 Nestor notabilis | reverse complement strand
TTAACATCCGCGGTTAAACCTGCGCTGGAGCCTCTTCTCCCGACCCCCTCGCCTCTATATATTGTATTTTCCCCTCCGCAGCTTAAAATACAAAACTCCCTTTGTTTTCATTGTTTATTCCCAGATTCTTCGGGGGGAGAGGGGAGAGGGGAATTATATCATTCTTCATCCCTCGCGAAGATTAAACGAAGGAAACCTGGCATCGTTCTCAAAAATCCGGGTAGCAAGACAAACAGTACAGAAGGGAGGGATAGCTCGTAGGCTCTGCCTGCTCCCGAAAAGTCTTTCCAATCAGTTAAATGTTACATCGCAATATTAACGATAAAAAATCGGCAGCCTGGCTTTCATTGGCTGGTGCCTTTGCCTTGATGCATCATCCCACACTCTCCGAATAGCTCGGGGTATTTCGGGGTCTATTTTGTTCATTTACATCCCATTAATGCCCCCTTTTAAAAGAAAAAAAAGTCAGAGAGGAAAGCAAGATTCCCTTCGAGATACCAACGCCTGAACCTTTAAATACTTCCATTTTTACCCTGAATCATCTGTCCTGGAATGGCATCTGTTGGAGCTGTACATCCCCCTAGGACGGATTTTATAAACTTCGTACCTTTGGGGTTTTTTTTTTATTCGAGACAGAAGCGATTTCCAGGACGGTGACTGAAATCCATTTCTCCTCGCCAGCTTGTTTAGACACCAAAACTAATAGTGCGATTATTATTCCTGAATGATATCATGCTAATGCAGAAAGATAAGAATGGCCTGATATGGAAACATTAAAATTACATTCTTGGAGGTAGTTCATTTGGAGTAACTTTAAATTAGATGAGATCATGTAGCCTGAGATCTAATATCAGCATAAATAGAGCTGTATTTCTGCCTTCATCTTCCTCCTCCTCCTCGCAGGAATCACGGTCGGGCTTGCAGTGCTGCAGTTGCCAAAACTGAGAGGCAAAGAGCTACAATGTGAAAATACCCCCGATCCAAACTTTTACTTGCTGGAAAATAATGGCTATTTTAAAGAACGGGGGTTTTTAATGCTCCAGGTGCTAAGAAAGAGAGTGGATTTTGGACTGATTTTGAATTGAAGGGAGCACGTTTTGGAAAGACTTTCAGGTCTCTGGTACTCTTCACAGACACTGAGGACACCAGTCCTCCTTGCTGTTCTGAGTGACCTGGTGAGGTTCCCACCATGCTTTTTACAAATACATAGAACTAGCTCAGTGATTATTTTGATACTTTCCCTTCATATTTGGTTATTTTACATGAAGGTTCATGCATACATTTGATTATGCATGTGCCACATATTTTAAAAACACCCATTTAATCACATGCCATCAAATCATATTTTCTGATAGATATATATACATGTAAAATAGATGCACACACCAGCTCATGCAAGCACACAGCACTGATACATTCACAAATACGCTGTGGAACAAAATACATACTTATGAGTTCTTCCCTGTGCATGTTTGCAGTATTTCTTGCTCAGTTCCCCCACCAACCC
>NW_009929764.1:0-84276 GCF_000696875.1 Nestor notabilis | reverse complement strand
GCAAGTACAGCTACAAATGGTGACACTGTTACAGACTTCTGTGTGGAGTATGTAAAATCTCTGCATGGAGAGATTTAATGGAGCAGGTCACTGCTCTGTACATACATGACAGAAGAGGGTAGAGATGATGGATGTGACAGATTGGATCACCCCACTATCTGGTGTGCCCAGAGACTGCTTTCTCACGCTAGCCAACAAGACATACTTCCTGGGAAGCCACCACACTCTGTGGGAGAGAGTTGTAGAATAACTTGCTACAAAAATAAAGATTTTTCTCAGCCCCCATTACTTAGGACCTGGCTTATGCCCTGAGGCTCAAGTTTACATCCCTTTCAAAACTTCTTTTTTGTTCTGATCGTTTTATCTAGCCGTGACACTACATAGTCTCCTATGAATGCCCTGTCCTTTAACAGAGTGTTATGTGCATTTACAGCACTCATTTCTCACAGGTGATTTGTTCATTACTCTTTTGCAGCATTCATTTTTGTTGTAGTCCACTGTTAATGAGGAAGGTGGTGTATATTTTTGAACCAGAGGATTTTCCTCCTGGTAATAACCCTGCAGTGTCGCCAGTCCTCCTCAGGAGCCACTGATGCTGGGAAACCTGTCCCCAACCAACACCATCAGCAGGTCCAGTGCATTTTACTGGTGCAGGTCTTCTCACAGCCCTTGGGGTAGGGTGAAGGTCCTGATGAGTGAGTCAGTGACACTGCCTTACAGCATGATTTTGTGCCCTGATTTATAGCAGCCTTCCTGGATGATAACATTAAGTGTAGTTCTCTGTATGTGTTCATGTGGAAGTGCTGCACTGAGAAATACTGACTGCAGCCAGGCCAGCAGCTACCTGGGCTGACAGTGCTGTCACTGTGAAGTGCATAACACTGGGGCAGAGAGCACCAAAACTGTCCATGCAACACCAGACAGTAGCTCTGGGTACAACCCCTGCAAGAGACTCCTGGGGCAGTGCCGCCTCTGTGCCTCCTCTTGGTCTTTCCTTAGCAGCATTAGCTGCTAAATGATAACGAACAAGTGGCTAAAGAGTGGTTCATCCTTTCCCAGTGAGAAGTGCCCAGTGGAAACCCAGCAGGATTCCTCTATGTTGGGTAGACCCCATGAGGTCCTTACTGCATCAGCCCACATCCCAAGGAATGGGAAGGGTCCATGGAGATCACTGCTTTCTCTGCAGCAAAAGCAGCAGGAGGGAGAGCTGATGAGCCTCTCCAGCAAGTAAGTATATTCACTGTGGCCGTGCATGTAAACCTAAGGGCTTGACACACAATTGACTTCCTAGATATTGTATGGCCAGGGAGCTTCTGTCATTGTCAGCAACATGAAGTGAAGGGTAAATGACCTAAGCTCAGAAGTGCAGAGCAGGCTTGTAAGGAGAGGTAGTATCTTTTATTAGACCAACTGATACAGTCAGAAAAAAACAGACAGGCTTTCAGGCACATGAGCTCCGAAATAGAAGCAGCAACTTTCAAGAAAAGTGCCAAGGCTGAACTGTTTATCTCATGTACTCACCTGCCTCTGTTTCTGGGGATGCTGATGGCTTCATTGGCTGCTATACAGCCATCCTCCCTATGTGTGGAGGAAGTGCGATTATTCCCAGCTACACGTCAGGCATGGAGAAACACAGAGGCTGGTCCAAAGCTGGCTTAAAAGCTTGGGCTAGGAGAAGGAAGTGACCTACAGGGTTTGATATTTCAGGTGAGCTCTGGAGTAGCCTTTTTCTGGATCACTGACCTCAGTCAAAAGCTACACATGGAAAGCACGTGGAGCTCAGACAAACATGGCCAACTGCTGTGTTCTGCAAACAAAGGATATGCTCAAAAGTATTATCTCACTGTTATTTTTCTAGTACAGATAAATAACATGAAAAGTGGAGGTCTGGTCAAGATGCAAAGATACAGGGCAAAATACTTCTATTGATTTATGTAATCACAACACCAGTTCATAGGCTCATAGGAGTACTTACAAATCTATGTCTTGTCCTCGAGTTCCTCATTTCGCATTTAGATATCTGAATGAGACGAATGGTGTTTAAAGACAGTCTCTGCAGATGTCCCTGAGGTCTGTGGTGCTCTGAGTTTCAGAAGCATCTGTTATTGTAGTGAAGGATGGTTCAATTCATGTCCACTCCATTTATTCTGGATCTGTCAGCATCACATGTACCAACAAGGTGGGGTTAGATTTTTTGTCAAACCTGCTGTCTGGTCAATGCACCTGCTTTTGTGAAAGATCTACACCCATAAGCACAGCCAGGCCCACAGGACAGATAAGCTCACATTTAACTTCCCACCTATGTGAACCAAACCATGCAAGAGCCATATGATTTCCTCCCTGCCATTCTCACATACATTGATATGGCACTGCAGTTAAACACATCAGAAATCCAAATGCATGTGAGAAGGTAATGATCAAAACTCATCAAAAATCCAATAAAAAGCCAATTTGTCTTGATAGAAGGACTCCAGACCTTTTCTCCCTTCTCACAAAACTATTTTCAGTGTCTCAAGATGAAGCTCCAGGGCTGGGTTGGGATATGTTAAACGCTAGAGAACATTTCTTCCCCATGACACATTCCCAGTGTAAAGGCAGGACTCTAGGAGTCCTGACTGCCAAGTTATGACCGCTATAAACCTGGAGATGTCATCTGCCATGTGGATCACAATGATGTCGGTAACCTCCAGTGCACATGGGGAGGTTTTAAGTGTGCTGTTTAGGTCCTGAGTTGCTGGAGAGGGACCATAGCCATAAGAAATGCTCCATGGTAGTAAGAGACATCCAGCAGTAACAGATGATTGTCTGCCTCAAATCTGAGTCCCTCTACAAACTTCACTCTATACAAATCACATCACACATTGAGACACTGGCTGGCAGTACCAAGGCTGCCAGGCAAACACAGCTTTGGATAGAGCCGGTGACACAAGGTCTAAACAGCCAGTCAGTTTTGTTTTTTATTGAAAATTCAGCCCTGCCACTGACCTCACCAAGTGAACCAGCTTCAGGGAAACCACAAGGTACATACCCACCCATACTGTCTGAAAATGCAAAGGCTTCCATCCAAACACTGCTGTGCAGGAGCCTGGATGACTCTGAGATGCCTTTTGTTGCTTGCTGGAGGTTTGTGGTAGCATCTTATAGGCAAACCTCCTCACTGGCTCACCCCCAGTAAGGCTCAGCAGAGCAGAATAATGCCTCATGCCCCTGAGCAGGGAAGGTGCCCACACATCAGACACAGACTCTGTGTAGACTGGCTGTTTGTTCTGTGGTGTTAGTTGTGAGTTAAATGCCATGTCAGATACCATGCTCTGGTGGGGAGTCTGGCAATGGGTGCCCAGGAGGAAGTGGAAGACCTGGCCAGTGTCCTCTCCAGGACTGCAGAAGCTGTTCCTCAAAAGGAAGCAGCAGGGCTGTGGTCTCCAGCCATACAATGGTCTCCAGCATCCTCCTTGGGCATCAGATTGACCTTCTGCCCAGCAAGGTTGTGAAACCAGTCTGCAGAGCCAGAAAAGAGGGAAACATCACTGCTAGACTCCAAAAACTGAGTAAACCAGACAGATGGAAGTGGAAAAGCACTTGGATGGAGAAGACCCCAGTCCCTTGAGCCACTTGGAGATCCACCCTGGGAGATGCAGCCTTATTGAGACATGCTAACTCTGCTGCAGGACAGACGCAATGACTGGGAGCAGAGCTGCACTGGCCTGGCACTACCCAAAAGCATTCCTGGTTTACGTTGTACATGCCCTTTCCTGCCCTCCCCAGCCTGGTCCTGCTCATTCGACCGCAGCATCCCTGACTCAGGCCCCTTTTCAACTGGCAAACAGATTCCTCCACAGTAAACTTTGGGACAAGTCTCAGGAACTAATTTTGGGGGATGGTACAGATTACATGATCATGGCTTGAGGAAATTATTATATTTTTAATTGAATTCTGTGTGCTATGCACAGATACTACAGTAGTGAGCCCTTTATCAATTGTTAACACGAATACTAATGAATACTAATGTTAATCATTTGTTTCTGGAAACAAATACAAAGATATTTCATGGAAAAATCTCTCTGAATTTTAACACCAAAAATAATGAAATGCATCACAGTCTGGTGGTGCCAGAAGACAAAACCCTACAGTTACAATATGGTGACACAAAATGTGAGATACAGAGGAGCTGCCATTAGCTATTCTGCCGACTAACACAGCCAGGCTCCAGAAAATTACTCTTCAGCAACCCGCAAGGAAAAAACTCTAACAACCTTGGCCTGAAACTGCAGCGAATGCTCCCCAGGAGCCACATGAGGGCAAACCAACCCGCTCCGGGGCAGAGCACAACAGCGCAGCCAGCAATGTCTCCTCCAGGGTTGGTCCTGCAGGGTCCTTGCACAGAGCTGTGCCTAGAATGGAGCAATGCGCCCGCTTCATTATTTATTTATTGTGATGATTTACAAGGCACCCATCTCTCCAGCAGCTGCTTGTCCTTTACGAGGTTTGGAGATGAAAGCCAACAATATTTCCACCCACCCAGCCCCAATGGGAAGGCACGCACAGTAACCCTTTCCTAACCCTCAAGACAGGGATTCTGTAGGGAATAGTTTAGCCGCCAGGAGATTCCAGAAACAGCAATTAATGAAAGACTTGGATGAAGCATGTCTTATATCTTGTTCCAAATATGGCCATCGAGGTTTATACTGGGGCGGGGGAGGCAAACGTTAAAGGGAGGGCCTGCTCTGGAGCACACCCAGTCTGCAGCACCTGCAAATTTCCCCCTCAGGATAAATAACTAAGATATCTCCGTCACTTGGGGCTGCTCAAATTATTCATAGCAAATAAATTACCAGGTGTATTTAGTCTGTTGTTCCCCCCCTTCCTTTTCCTACACACTCATGAATCACTTGGAAATAGATTCTGATTTCTGCAAGTGTGTCTATTAGTCATAATAAAGAGATGTGGCATGGCTCATGCGAAGACATGTGGCCAATGGGCTGTCAGCAAATACTTGTTATTGGTCTAATATCTACATCTGAATGGTAATTCAGGTCCTGTGCTGCTGCTTCTGAACCTGGATTTGTGATGGGGGCTTTTTTTTTTTGTTTTCTCTTTCCTTTTCAGCAAGCAATGGGAGCAAAGAGGAAGGACCATGAAGTTGCTCAGCACAAACGTGTTCCACCAGTCAGGAACCCTCTGCTTCTCCTGTAAACACAGCTGCTCAAAGACCAGCACCTGAATGGGGATGGTGGTCCTTGCTGAGGCCACTCCGACCTGACATCAGATCCAAGAGGCTTGGTGTCCACCCATGCATCCGATATCCAAGCTTTCACAGAGGTCAGCCAGTGCTGCCTATACATCTCTAAGAGTCAACACACCAAGGCAGTATGTTCTTTGCCTGCCAGCCAGAATGCACCTGGAAAGATACATGAACAGCATTTCATTCCCTTCTGTTATACTGTCTTCCTCAATCCCAGCCAACAAGAAACCAAAGCAACACAGCCCCATATCCTCCATTCAAGCCCTTTGCCCCTGTAGGCAATTACCGCCCCAACAAAAAACAGCTCGAGTTTGCTGCAATGTGCCTCCTGCGTCCTGCTGGCCACGGAGGGAGAGACAACTTGTTAACACTGGAATACAATTTGCACACCCAATTTGGGCAGGGTAGAGAGGTGAGGAGACACGGGTGGGAGAAGAGGAGGAGCTGTGGCCAGCTTTCCTCAGCAGCATGTGGTGATCAGGTTGCAGAGGATGGGAGACTTGTCTGATTACTGGCCAAACTATAATGAGCGATGCTATTTAAACACATCCAATTACTGTTGTTATTGAGTGGGCTGAGGCTGATGTGAGAATGAAAACACAGAAGGAGCAGAGAGGTCTTTGCCTGGGAAAGCGTGTAGGAGCCTTGTAACGCTCCCCTCTGAAAAGGGATTTAATCAACAGCTACAAATTTGCAGGGCAAGGAGAAAAATGAGTGCATTGTGTGTAGCACTGACTTTTCACACTCCCTCGGGTATGGGACACACAGATAACTACCCTGATCCCCACCATCCCCTGGGAAGGACTACTTGTAGGCATGAGATCATGATACCCCATCCTTCCAAGCACAATCCAGGGCATCTTCATTTTCCTCTGGTGCTTTGACTCTGTTGTGATTCGATGGCTTGTGATGATCAAGTCATTTCTCAGACCTATCAAATGTGGTAGCTATATAGGCACACAGGCCACTCTACTGTCATACTCAGACTGTTATATCTATCCTCTTCCCTCCCAGCTCTGCTTAGTGCTGATTTTTACTTGGGAGTCTGATCTACGCAGCTCCTGCACTGGTAGACCTACCCAGGAGGAAACATCAGGTTTGTAGACCAAAAGAACTGTTGTTGCACAGTTTTACCAGGGAAAAGGCAACTTTGCATCAATTACCTTAGTGCCTCCCTTCAGATATAGTGACACAAGCAGCTATGTAATGACAGTCTCATGTCCTCAGCCAGGGTCTCATTCTGCTTTCTCTCTGCTGGTGTAATTCATTCCTCCAGCCACAGGAGCCCCTAAATCGTAGCTGAGCAGTTTTAAAAAGATGAGTCACATCTCAGCCCAGAGGACTGCATCCAACACCTTGGTATGGAGGAGGTTGACTGCAGATGAGTAAACCGGTCCATGTGCTCCCCAGCCTGATGTATCCCCCCATTTTTAGAGGATTAATGCTCTCGCTGGAATCACAGGTGATTATTGCTCCCTTTGGTATTTTCACAAGGCTTGCAATAATGCTCCAGGGATCCATAACAATTAACCGACTTCAGCATCTCAAGATGTTGTCAGTCAGCAACACAGGAGGACATAGCCTCCAAAATGAATCAAACCAGAGGAAATAAGCAGTTTTCCCCCTTTCTTTGCTATTATTCCCATGTTAACACTGGAGTCTTCCCCTGTGGGATGACAACATGTTTCTACTAGAGCAGCACCACTGAGATAAAGAAAAGATTGCAGTTTTATTTCTGTGCATGTGCTGCTCTTTGGTGACATGCCCCCAAAACTAACTCCAAATGTGAAGAAAAGAACAGGAGAATAAAATTTTCCTTCTTGTGTAGCTTCTTCTCACTAGCTCCTGGCATTGGTGGTGTCCCGGCACCCAGTTTACCCCAAGGTTAAAGGTGTGCTTGAGTCCTGAGGGAAGGCAGCTTGGCTGTGCCAAGCCTTCTGCTGATCCCCATCGCTGCCCTAACACGTGCAGTGAGTGGAGTATTTTCTTCCGTTTACGGATAAGGATTTCTTTCCAATTAATCAGTCCTGTGTATTTAATTGCAGCCAAAAAACCCTCTCTCTCTGACTCACACAATGCCTTTAATCGTTATCTGTTAGGTATGCAGCTGGGTGCCTGGGTCAGAGGGCTTTGCTCTTGATCCTCAGCAGGATCTCAGGACTAAATGGTCTAGAAATAAAGTGTTATAGGAATATGGCCTCTCGACACATCCCCACATGTAGACTGCTCCCTCCCAGCAGCAGCCTGCAATATCCAGGTCTCTCTGCTCCCACGGTCTGATCCTTCTGAACTGGCTGGAGAGGACAAGCAGAGCCTGTTTGCCGTGAAAGGAGTCTGGGCAGGCTTCTCCTGCCAGGACAACCTGGTAGCTCCTACCCAAAGGCTTAGTATCTCTTTGGTCAGACAAAAGGCTTTCAATACATTTGTCCTTCCTCCAAAATCTGGGGTTTATTTCTGTAGCCCTGGACTGACACTCAAATTGCATCCTTGGTAGTGTTGGGGTTTTTTCCCTGAAAACTCTGCCTGTTTTCTAAGGCAAGAGTGAAAAAAAGTTTGCAAAAATAATGCCCGTTTCCATTTTTATGTGGCTGTTGAACAACACTTGTGTTTCGAGACCTATTTCCTTGTAAGGGCTTTTTATTCTCATAAAATGCAAGGATGCAAATGCATTTTCTGTTTCCCTTGCAAAACAGGAATGTTTCTCCTCTGGAAATTTTCCTTTTAAAAGAAATAGGTTTACCAATAGTCCATATTTTGGAACCTACAATAAGTCGTGCCTCAAGAAAAAGGAGAAAGGAAAACAGGAATGTTACACACTCAAACTAGGATGAAATGCAGGGGACATAGTTGGGTTAGCAGCATTTTTCTGCTTTAACCTACTGTACAGGAGAATAAATGCTCTAAATCATCTGAGTGCTGCTGTGCCCACAATATTTTAGCATTGCAGTGAAAAAGGCAGGAGCTCTTTAAAGGAGAGTGTTAATGCCCTGCTCTGCTCCTCTGGGAACTGCTATAAGAGCAGAGGCAGGCAGCAGCAGGTATTTTAACTGTGGGCTATGGGAGGAGAGGAGATGGGGGGCAGCTGCTGGAGCCTAGGGAGCATTACAGGGGGCTGTGAAGGGACGGGGTCTGCAGAAGGAGGTGTTCAACTTCTTGGTCCTACCACGCAGTGATTTCATGGTCACAGAGTGGGGCTGACAGTACAGGCCACCTTCATCAAAAGTTCCCTACTCCAACTGATGTCTGTGAAAGGTGGTGAGCGTCATGGGCAGGTCCCGGCCGCTCTGGAATAGCTGAGTGCCACTGAAGTGAAAGGACTGGCTTCCGAGGATGTAACTGCCAATCCAAATCACCTAGGATGGGCAAATGGCAAAGAAGCTCCATACCCTCAATGGGCGGATCCATGTGTCAAGCTCCAGGGAGCTGCTGGAAACATTTCAGGATGTACTAATAGATAACCAGAGTTCAAAAGTCTGCAACAATAAGCCAGAGGGGTAGACACAAGGTCAGGACTGTGTAAGAGCCCAAAGAGGGGGTGGGTCTGTGCTGGTGCAGATGGCAGGGAAGGATCACCCCATTGCAGGAGACACCAAAACCCGCATCCCAAGGCTGGGGTTTGCCCATTGCTGAGCTCCTGCACTGGTGACAAGCAGCAGAGCTGCGAGATGGGCTCTGCTCACACACGTCCTTCCTGAATCCCCATCATGCACCCCAAACTGGAACAGCTTTTGGGGAGGAGGGAGTGAGTCGAGGAAGCTCTGCCCATGGATTTGGCTGTTCAGCTGCTACTATGGTCAATGGGGGCTGGGTCACTAAATCTTTGCAGTGAGCTCTGAAATCTCCCATGCAGTGCAGGAGGAGAGGCGTGAGTCTCCTGCTCCCTCCGCTTACATGTGAGCAGTGCTAACACCACTCCTGCCTGCCTGGTGTGCCCAGGAAGGGCTGCGCTCTGGCAGGGCAGCTTTTCTTTGAAGTGGAGAGAAATCCTAAAGCTTTGCTTTGGAGAGTGCAAATCACTGCTAAAAGCTCTCCCCTCTCTGACCCACATCTCAGAAACTCTAATCCATCCTCACTGGCTTCACCAGTTCCCTTTCTTTTTGTTGTTGTTGGTTTCTGGTTTTGGTTTGGGGTCTTTTTTCTTGCCAAGGGTGACCCTTGTGTTCAAGAGTGGCTGACTCCAGCTGGAAACAGAACAGCTGTCCTCTTCAAACATAGGGGTTCAAGCTGAATTCTTTATACATATACATATATGTATAGATATATTTACACTGTTTTCCCTATTTCTGCATGATGAACACTGTTTTCCAAAGCCCTCAGTGCTGGCATCCTGTTTTGGATTAGCTAGGACAGGCTTCTCTGGAGCATCACTGAGGTCAACATCATTTTGGTGATCGGAATGATGATAATCAGGGCACCCCTGTTAATGAAAGGGAGTCGATCATTCCCATTGCCAGGCAGCCCTGAATCAAGTCAAAGCAGGAGTACATAGAGGGCAGGGCCCATGGGCTTCTGCTCTATGCAAGATCACAATCACAGCAGCTCTCATGGTCCTTGCTGTTGCATCACGGGCCTGTGGCCACCAGGACAAGGTGACGATCTTCCACAGTGACCATCAAAATGAACTGAGTTGCTAGAGGAGGAGCACAGGGAGCAGACATTTTCCTTAGCTGTGGGAGAAAATCCAGGAATTCCTGAATTTTCCATGAGTGCTGGGCTTTCCACCAGGGCAGGTGAAGCTGCCGAATCGTCACTTTCCTAGTGTTAATCTGGGGAACAAAACATTTAGCCTGGAGTTGCCTTGGGGTCCTAGAGACTGCAGGATGCATGGCTGCGCTTGTGCTGCTCCTGCCTCCCTTTTCCCCTTCCTGGTGCTAAGCACGTTATCTGTAAAAGGCTTGTCAAGAGCCACAGCCCCTTGGTGGCAGAGCTGGAGCATGGGGCAATGCCAGCTTTGGCACCATTGTTAGCCCATGGCAGGGCTGGGGAAGGCTGTTTGGGAAAATATGGGCAGGAGAATAGATTTATTCACTGCTGGTCAAACCACTTGGGTTTTCTTAGGAGAAAGCACTGGACTGGGACTCTTCCTTCTGCGCCATGGGATGATATTGGGAAGCAATGTGTTTCCTGCTTGTGCCTACAGGGCAACGTTGAAAAACCTGCCCACATTTAAAGCATAACACACTATAAGGGCAAGGGATATTCAAACTGACATCCTGCTTCCTCCCTGCATACCCAGGAGGCTAAAGGTTAAACTTGCTGGTGGAGACCCCTCTGCAGTACCCAGTAACCTGTATTACCTGCCTACAACCAAAGGACAGGCTAAGGCTATGCACTAAGGCTGAATTTAGCAAGGATCTCCCATGTGCTATGATGCCTCTGCTCTCCAAGGATCTACTGCCCTGGAGCTGCTCCTTCCCTCCCTCTCTTGCTCAAGCCCCAGCTACTGCTGGCCCTGAGCCTCCTCCTTTCCCATCTCCAGGCACAGTGGGGTGACACTGGTTTTTTGTTTCTTAGCCTCAGCTTTGCCTTTTATGTCTGACATCAAAGTAGTCACTGGGTTTAGCCATCTCCTGCTTCCTTTTTATCCCACTGCTCTATCGAGTTCCTGGATTTCAGCCCCTTCTCTTAGCCAATGCCTCCTTAAAACGCAGCAGCAATGTTTCTGAAGTTGCATAAAGCTGCACATGCGAGTTGCACATACTCCTTAAGTTCTATAAAAGGTAGTTCGCTGTGACCAGCACACAGAGATGAGTCCAAAATGGTACAAAGTGGGAACTCTCCTGTCATTGTGCATGAGAAGAAGACAGGCAGGGGCACTGTTGCCCCCAGAGCAGAGGACAAGGCATTGCTCCTCTAGCCCAGCAGCGTAGGAGCGCCCTAGGTGGGGAGAATACAAAGCCTTGGGCTGTGCTAGGCAGATGCCCTGTGCACTGAGCCACCCCTCCAAGAGCTGTGTCTTGAATCATAGAGCCATAGAACGGTTTGGGTTGAAGGGACCTTAAAACCCTACAGTCCCAACCCCCTGCCATGGGCAGGGACGCCTTCCACTAAAGCAGGTTGCTCCAAGCCCCTGTGTCCGACCTGGCCTTGAACACTGCCAGGGATGGGGCAGCCACAGCTTCTCTGGGCAACCTGTGCCAGTGTCTCTGCTTCCACAGGGAGGAACTTCTCCTTAACAGCCAATCTAAATCTCCCCTCTGACAGCTTGAAGCCATTTCCCCTTGTCCTGTCCTTACATGCGCTTGTAAAAGTCCCTCTCCAGATTTCTTGACAGCCTCTTCTTGAGGCCCGCAAGAGGACTTGAGTCCTCTTCTTAAGTATTTTCAGCTGGGTGACCTGCTGCACTCGAGGTTGTTTTTCTCATCCTTCTTTAATACTCTGTATTGTTCATGTTTTATTTTATCTTCATTTTCCCCTAACTCCGACCTTCTTCCATATCCCTAAGACTCCTCCACCTTGACCAAGCCTCCCTTTAGCTTCTTAATTTTCCCTTTCAGTCTCCTTCATTCGGTATTGCCCCAAATCAGTGTAGGGGTCCATGCTTACCTGAAGGGCTGCACCGCATGTCCCCGCTCCCCTCGGGGGTCTCCGGTCCCGGAGCAGCGCTCCTTCTGCCCAGGAGAGGGCACTGGCGCCGCAGCCCACAGCCTCTTTATTGCAGTCTACAGCTGTTTAACTTCTTGCAGCTGCTGCTTAGGCTCTGATTTGCGCCTCCCCCCGTGGATCAGCGTTCCCTCTTGCAGGCCCCCGACCCCCCAGTTTATTTATTTATTTTCCAATATTTTTTTTTTCTCCCGCCAATTTAAGTCTTTCCATGTCAAACTCCTTTTCTGCTGGTCGCCTCTGCAGGCCTAATCCCATCACTGATGCTTCAGGTGCTCAGCATGGTGCTGGACACCTGGTGGTGCCTGTGCTGGCACACTGGGAAAGGAGACTGGGAGGGTTTGAGGGATGCTGGCCCTTGTCCCATCTCTCTGCTCTTTGCTGGAGTCACAGGGATCATCCCACCCAGGCACAGTGACAGCAGAAATACCTTCCTGCCTGCTCTGGTTTCACTGGAGCCCCCACAGATATAAGGGTAGAGATGTGGCTGGGGGGCTCCAGCACCTCTCCTGCCTCTCTCCTCTTCCCTGCCCGCCTCCTGAAGAAAGCTTCCTCAACACACATCCCCATTAAAAGCTCTCTTTTCTCAGGAGAAGTTCTGCTTCCAGCTTCCCACTGCCCATAACTACGGGTATCCAAAAGCCTCTCTTTTTCATCAAAAGATCGCTTCCTCCTGGTGCAGGTGGGAATGGGGACAAGCCTGGAGAGCAGCTGCTAAGTAAAACACTACACTGAGCCTAAAAATAGCTGCCATGCATCTTGTCAGCGTCAGCTGAGCTACGTTTTCAAGTGCAGTTGTGCTCCAGGAAGAGACACCCTTGCTTGCTTGTTTGTTTATCCCTGCATTCGGATGCTCCTTGTTTCTGATCCCTCTGCAGTTCCCACACCCAGGCAAGGAGGGAGGCTGACAGCTTCCCTAGCTGCCTGCTTGGCAAATTAAATTGGGTGTGATACAGAAACTGGTTCTGGTTTCCTCAGATGTAGTATTTTATTTTTTTTAATAACTTTGCTTTGCCAAGACCAGCTTTTTATTTTCTTTTTCCCTTTTTGTTCTTTATCCCTGTAATGAAAGGATCTTCTTGAAAATCTCTGCATCTCCTGGAGTGATCTATACAAGGGAACTGGCCCTGCACACCATTTCATGGACCAAGTGTCAAGCCATGGTTTAGAGGTAGCTTTTCATTTAGGCTTTTCAGAGGAGTTTAAGGACAGTAAAGTCAGGCTGCAGTCTGGAAGATGAGCTTTCCATTAGCTCTAAACGACCCTCTTTCAACCTCTTTCACTCTTAATTGTACTGCTGGTCACTCGATCACTGCAAACTCTCTTAGGATCAACAACACATTTTCAGCTACTTTGAGGAGCCTGAAAGCAGAGTGAGATTTTCAACACTGCCCAAATAACCGAGATCCAAGGACTTCTACAACCGCTCAGAGGCACCGCTTTTTACTTTCAGAAATCCTGAGTAGCCATGGAAAGCCCAGTGGGCTTCAGACTCCCCTCCCTCTTATCAGCACGATACTTCTGCCCCTCATTTCAACAAGCGGATAAGACATTGCTCATGCCCCCTCATTTTGTCACTGGAAATAATTACTGTTGGAATAAGGAGCTCTTAAATCAGAGCTGATCAGATAAGCCACGATCAGAACTTATGCAGATTGTGTGTGCTGATACCTGGGCTCTTGTGACACTGAAGGTGACATACTTCTCAGGTGGGTTCTGTATTTGGACCTTCCCAGTCCAAAAGGTGAGGTATTGCTGGCATTCAGGTCCAGGTTGCTCTGGGCTGCTTTTTCCATGTGCAATAGGAGGCCTTCCTCACCCAGTCCCTCATGTTGTTCCTAGAATCAGAGGGGACAGAGAATAAATTCTCCAGGCTCTGGTGGGACTGGATGCTGTGGTTTGAACACCTGGGAGGCTCCAGCCACAGCTTTTTTCTCTATGGTATGCCTTTCATCGTCCACCAGAGGCAAATCCATCATATGGGGTCTTGTCTAGAAACAGCCAAAATCTGCACACTGCCCCTCTGCGAGGGCATCACCAGGATTTCTTCTACTTTGCTGCATCTTGTGCCCCTGATGCCTAAACCACAACTGGCCCCATCAGTAGGGGCACTTGGGAATGGACAGAGGAACTTTCCAGGTCCTCCCTTCTCCTTCCCATCCTCGTGGTGTTGGAAATGGGAGGAGGGGCCCTCGTGTGTCCGCATGTAGCCCCCAAACTGCCTTCAGGACTAAGGGCAGGAAGCCAAAATCAAATCTTCCTTTTTTTTTTTTTCCCGGAGTGTATCACTGGCTATTGTCCTTATCAAACAAAGCCCTTTCATCAGAGGTTCTTTAACACACTTTATTTCTCTTTTATTTTGCTTTGAAATAAGCCGGGCAACAATTAATTTCAGAGAGAGAGAGAGAGAAAGAGAATTCAACAAGGATCTATTACTACTCTCGGCTTCTATTGCTGTAATGAAAATCTATTTCCTTTCCCTTTTGTGTCCCATATAATTTAATGCCCATTTTATTAATGGTCTGAAATAATTACGGAACCTTTTGTGATTCTCAAGTATGTTTCATTTAATTGTGCAATAAACGCCTAATCTCTTCCTCCATCTGAAGCTATTATGGCATTAAAATTAACAATTATGCAGCAATGCGCCCGGGTCCATAGAAATCACTCCAGATAACTAGACATATATAAATCATTCATGAGAACAATTTCTGAAAAGAGACGAAGGGAGAGAAGAAAAAAAATTGTGTTGAGAATGACATTGGGAAGCCAAGGGCCTGGTCTCTAAGAAGATAGCAACACCTTAAAAAATCTTTTTTTTCTTCTTTTTTTTCCTCCTTTTTTTGTTATTATTATTTTACTAATTGTGTTCAGTGGCTCAGCACCCCCCCCTTGCCATTAGCCTGACAGATATTTTCAGAATTAATTAACTGTTAGCTCAGAGGATAAATTGTTCATTATCAATTTTTCCCCCTTCCTTCTTTCTTTCTTTCCTTTTATAGTGGGTTTTTTTTTCCTTTCCTTTTTATTTTTTTTTTCTCTCTTTCAGGCCAGCAATTACACTCTCCGCCTTTCACTGGCAGGTCCTGTTCTGTAGGAGGTAATCCAAATGGGGAAAGTGCTTTTTCTTTCAACCCTATTCACTGCTCCTCTTCTTCCTTTTGTGGGATTTAATAACCGCGGCTGATAGGCGCGCTGTGGACAGTGAGGTTAAGTTTGTTGTCTCAGCACTTTGCTGACAGAGGATGGCTCAGGCATCCTGCCGCCTCGGCCAGCCCTCCTCTCCACTCCTCGCACCACACCGCTATTTAATTGCGATTAGTTTAACTGTGATTTGAGCCCCAGGGTGGCACAAGTGTTCTAGTCTGCACACGGGGATGTCTCCAGTAGGTAGAGCATGGGGAGAGGGCCCTGGCATGTCCATCTCAAGCAGCATCTCCATGCATAGACAGCAGGTCATAGTCTGGGGGAATATGACAGCAGCCTACTCCTGGCTGTCACCCCCTGTGAACTGCAGATTCCTGTCACCATCTTTCAAATCATTACCACAGCAATGTTAGTATCAGCTCCTGATACCATAGCATCCTCCATCAGTCCTACCTGAAGTGGTTTGCTACTGCCCTGCTGACGGAGCCATCATATTTGTATTTCCAAGAATCAGAGGGGAGCAAATTGTACCCTCAATATTTGTTTCTCTAGATGACTCACTTAGAAGTTTACATTATTAGAAGTGAAGCAGAGAGTTCTGCAAACTGAGCAGCCAATGCCCATTCAGAGAAGAGATGTTGAGACCAGCCCTTCTGACCCAGGCAGCCAGCAACTGCTGTCATCCCTCATTCTGGTGTCATCCTCCGGGTCTGACAAACCCATTGTTGGTAGTTTGATTCTCCAACATATTGATATGGGTTTTTTGTATCACCTGTCTTTGTTCATCCTCCTTCATGACCTAAACTTAAGTGAATGAAGACATAACAGCTAAAAGGCTCCTTCCTGTTGTTTTCTTCCCCAAAAAGTCTATAAACAACACTTCTATAACTTCCTTCTCAAGCAGTTTTGGAGCAGATCCAGGAAGAGGTTGCATCATCATCCCAGTCACTGAGAGTAAAACTGCATGGGTACTTCCCAGAAAAGAAAAGCTGAGCAGCTCAGCCAGATTTAATAGCTCAGTACAGTGACAGGCCAGGCACACCCATGGGGACTGTACATGGTTACTCATCCAGCATACATCTGCTATCCCGCCGGAAGACTGGCCAGTGGTACAGGGTGACAAGCACTGGGCTGAGCAGTGGTAAATGGGAAAGCTCTGTCTCATGAAACTGTGTAAGGAGTGATCTCCAAGCACCTGCAATATCATATCTATTTGGTTTTGTCTCTCATTGCATTGTCTGTTGTGGCAATACCACCACCAGATTCTCTAAAGTGCTTGATGATGCCCTGTGCCTCATGAAGTACAGATCAAGAATGTGACTTCAGCATGGTACACATACAGTTAAAGCTGATATCCAGATACAGATCTGACCAAAGACTTCAATTAATCAGTTCAAATAATAGTAGCATATTAGAAATGAGAGATATCATTTGGAAGAAAATATATTATCAGCAGAGATCAAGAGAGAAACACACTCTATCAAGCAGTACAATAAGCATGGTTCAAAAGATGATTCATAAAATTAAATCCTAAATTTACCCAGTGACCTGCTTCTTTTCAGATCAATAGAGAGAGTCACACATCATCTTTGATATCTTTTCTATGTAAAAGATCCCTTTTCTGGTCAGGTCAAAAAGCCCAGCCCTGCCAGCAGATGATGATTGGGACCTATTTGGCAACATCATGAATTCACCATTTAGAAAATGTCTTTTGCTATATAAAGAATAAGGCCAGAGGGGAAAACTCTTTTGTACCATAAACTTGAGCAATTGAGTATCAAAAATCAGTCAGTCACTCACTTGCTCCATTGTGGGATAAGCATTTTAGGGTACGCCCTAGTTGTACAACCATCCGTGCAGGCTACATATTGCATAGTGGACTATTCTCCACTTTGGCTCTCATTGAAAGGTTCATCTGAGCTCTGACACTCTTCAGAGTCACAAATTCACAGGTGAGTGAACCTCAAAGTTGACACCTACAGCTGGTCAACTGAACACCTTTATGGACTACACCAGCTACTGACCACAGCTCCTGTAAAAATGATGGAGGAACCTACCTCATGTAGACACCTAGTGAATCTTATCTTGGCTGCACAATTTGTTGGTAAGAGGTATTGTCTTAAGTCAACTTAAAGAGGGGTACTTCCCATCTGTCTAAGCAGCATGACAGGAGCAGCTTGCAGTGGCATTCCATTGGTGGCAGGTTTCTGCAGTGATGGCTGCTGGCTTTAAGAACTCAGTGCAAGGAGGTGGGTTAGCAGGATTGGCAGAGCTGGCAAAGACCAACCAGTATTCAAACAGCTGGCATTGCCTTCCTTGTGCCAAGGCAGTCTCCCAGTTTATGCCTTATTCTCCTGTGTTAGCATCGTGTGTGTGTTCATGTAAGTGCAGGAGAGGGAGATTAAAATGTGTCCTTCCAATTAAGACATTATTTCCACCTCATTTAGATTTTCCTGTTCTTAATGCACTTCATCCTTTCAGTTCATTTTATCCAAGTGTTTCAAAAAGCTCTCCTATTTCCCCCGGTGAGGATGATTAAGATAGAACAGGAATGATCTG
Source organism: Nestor notabilis (assembly GCF_000696875.1). Lineage (NCBI taxonomy): Eukaryota > Metazoa > Chordata > Aves > Psittaciformes > Psittacidae > Nestor > Nestor notabilis. Next base: position 66,725 of record NW_009929764.1, on the reverse strand, counting down.
CATGTTTCCAAACTTTGCTGCCTGTCTGGAATTAAATCACAGCTGCAACAAGGAGAGCAAAGAGAGGAGTGGGGAGCTGTGTGCTCACAGCCAGACAGAGATCATCTACCCAAATGCCACAAGCAACAATCGCAGCAAACAGCCCGCATCTGGCCTTCAGCAGGTGACCAAAATCCAAACTGCCTGGGACTGGCGTGGGTAGTCTGTGTGAGCCCTCATCTTTAATGTCGTTTATTTCCTGCACTAGCTTTTGCTGGGCTATAGTCACGGCAGCTTGTTATGGAGCTATCAGTCACTGCAGCTATCAGTGGTGTAGAAATCAAATCCCTGGAAATCAAGTCCTTAATGGCAACAGAAGTGAAGACCATAACCCAGCCCTGTGGCTGCCCTCCAGCTGCCTTTAGAAAAACACACCCCATGTTTCTGCCCATGTAGAGTTTTATCCAAACTTAGGACAGCACTGAAGGGGATGAAGCAGATGTGCAGAGCAGGAGGTAACTGTGTCCCTGGTGAAGGAGTCAGGTTCCTCCCTCAGACACAAGGATGGCTTCTGCAGAGACATTGTGTGATTCATGTTTGAGATGTAAAACAGAGGAGAGAACCACCTAGCCTCCAGGACCACTTGCTCTGCCAACTCTGCCAACGATGTCCAAGAAGCAAGCACGTATGCTTGGAAGTGGAGAATGAAGCCACTCACTCATCTAGCCATTGGATGGCAGCTTCCTGTCTGGATTTACACCAGCAACATGGAGAGGAACATCAGTTTATCTTAAAACCAACCACCTTCAGCACCCCATCCCTCAGTTTTGAACAGGGACATAATAAAGAATTACAACATGAGGGTCATCAGGCAGAGCTTCTGGCTAGCTAGTAATATCACCTTGTGTTTTCATGCATCATTTCTACTTTAAAATCCAAAGCCACAGGAGCTGCATTTCTTTGCTGGCTTAAATAATACTGTTGGAATTGGGAAAGTGCATGTTGTAGCACTTCCAGTGTGGTGCATTGACATTGTTCAATGTTGTGATGGTCAAAAATACCCAATTTTCCTATCTGACATGCCATCCTACTCAGGTGGATGTAAACAATGACCCCCTGTTCCTCAGCATCTCCTGTTGTGCAGATATGCTGTATGCAGTGAGTGAGAATATTGTGTTAGCAAAGACCATTTCATTTAAATGACTGTTTTCATATAACTGACTGGTATTTATTTGCTTCATGAAGCATGTTTGAGGTCATAATGAAAAACGACCCAACCTCACCACAGAGACTGCCCCATACTTAAGACGATTAAGATGAAGTCCCACATAAATGGCCCTAATAAAAGGAATTCATCACAAGACATGGAGAGGAAGGCATCTTTATTCACAAGGTGAATAGCACTAAGGGTTGTCATTGCAGATTTTCAGTTCAGGAAATTATCATTCATTTTCCAAATTACTGACTGCACAAAAATTACTAAATGGTGTGTTATCACTCCCTCTCAGCACGAGAATGTCTTTGTTGTACGTTTGATTACAAATGGCCTGCCCCATGATTATCATCAATAAATCACAGGTAAGCATAGTGCATGCCATGAGGAGACTTGGCTGAGAGGCTTCTGGAGCTGGTGTGAAAGGAAAGACAAAAGCACCCTCCAGTATGGAGCTGTAGTCTTTCAGTTTGGTAATAACTCACTTCATCGTGTTGTTTATGCACAAGGACAGCCGTGGCCTCGTGTGGTCATGGCAAGAATTCATAGACATTGAAAATGCATTTCCTTGCCTCTTCATAAATCCATGCAAGGCAGAGATACCTGGGTGTCTCTTTTGTTGGGTTTTTTGTTTTGTTTCTATGTCCTGCCAAGAGGAACTTAGACACAGCAGGTACCAAATGGCAGCCCAGGATAACGAGTGAGGAGAATGTAAGAGATATGTCTGCAGCTCTGCAGCAAGTTTGCTAAACATGATGTCCCCATAACTTAAAGGCATGAGACAAGCCAGGACATTTTTGGGAGTCAGAGCCATCTGCAAGTTGCTCTTCCTCCTTCCAAGATGTCTCAGTGATCCCTGTTTGAATTTAGGACACATCTGTTGGTTTCCTGTGAAGGCAACAGGAGACTTGTTGTTGTGGAAAGGCATGAAAAGGCATCCCTGTAGCTACAGACCCATTGGTAATATGAGGAAGAGGTCATACTCTGCAAGATGGAAGGGTTTTACCTGCATCCTGGTACCCAAATATCCTTTAGGTGAGCTACAAGTAAGCATCACAACATGGAGTAGAAAAGCTGTTTATTCTTCTCCTATTGTGCCCACAACACAGCTGCTGATCTTATCTTAGTGATACTCTGCAAAGACTAGTTTGCATTAACTTAAGAAGAAAACTGCATATTTTTACTGATAAAATAATGAGATCTTTCAATGCTTCCTGAAATAGATTTGGAGCACCCAAAGACAGTGGATGGAACTTCAGACTTGTCCTAGCTAAAGCAGGATGTGTGGCCATCATATTGATGCTTGTTGTTCCTTCATCACTACATGCATGTTTTCTTTCAGTATTACTGGAGTCATGTTCCTTAAACCCCTTCATCACTACCTGTTGGTAAAAAACACCAAAGCCCTTAGTGGGTACACTCACCTCCTGTGTTAGAAGAGGTTCTTGATCTTGGAAGACTTGATTCAGTCACAGACCTTAAAGCTGACCTATATCAAAGCTCATCCTTGCTCCACACTGAATCATTCATACATAAAGTTGTCTCCTACAACTGGAAAAAAATCCATAAAGGTGGATAGAAGCTTTTCCAGGAAGGCTATGTCAGAGAGTAGGAAAGAATATACAAGGAGCCAAAGCAATGTCAAAACAGCTGGTGATGTGTTGTGCATCTATTTTTGGAGACAGAGTGTCCTGCGTTCAGCTACAGCAGTCATTTTTTCTCCTTCTTAGTAGCTGGTGCAGTGCTGTGGTTTTGACTTTCAGCCTGGGAACAACACTGATAACACCGATGGTTTTAGTTGTTGCTAAGTAATGTTTACTCTGACCAAGGACTTTCTCAGTCTCATGCTTTGCCAAAGAGGAGGGGAAGCTGGGAGGAAGCAGAGGCAGGACACCTGACCCAAACTGGCCAAAGGGGTATTCCATACCACAGCACGTCATGCCCAGTATATAAACTGGGGGGAGTTACCCGGAAGGCCCAGATCGCTGCTCGGGTCGGGCTGGGTATCGGTCGGCGGGTGGTGAGCGGTTGTGTCCTCTCCCCTTGTTATTCCTCTTATCATTATTATTGGTAGCAGTAGTGGTTTGTATTATTCCTTAGTTACTGGAGTGCTGTTATCTCAACCCGTGGGAGCTACATTCCTCTGATTCTCCTCCCCATCCCTCCGGGAGCGGGGGGAGGAAGGAAAAGGGGGGGAGTGAGCTGCTGGGCTTGAACCACGACAGAGGTTCAGCATGGTGAACAGAGTTTGCTGTCCAATGCAAAACCCTTTTCAGCTGTGAAATCTCTGAAGAATTCCCCCAGCAGCGTCTTCTTTAGTTCATAAGAAAAAGAAGGAGTTGTTTTAAAAACCTCCTGGTTCATAGGGCTCAGCTACTGGGTGCAGTGAAGGCCAGGGGAAGGAGCAGGCATGCTCGCTGTGGTGTGAAAGGGACTAGCGCAGAGATTAAGATCTCTATCAGAGCTTGTGGCTCCAGTGATTACAGTGTATTAAGGCTCTGTCAGTGTTGACAAACACTGCCCCAATTAGGAATTAGCTTGGCATGGCATCTGATAGCACTGCTTGCTGCTGACCTGCTAAGTGGACCGTGCCCCCCCTGCAAAGGGGCAACAGGCAGCAAACAAAACTGGAGATCTCTTTCACCATCCCTTCTCTCCACTTTTGCCCTTAATTGATGCATCTACATTGACAACACTGGGCCTGATGTATGAATATTAATGCCAGTAATTGTGCTCCAGAAATGCCTGCCCTGCCTCACCCCGTCCAGCATCACCAGGTACCACCGGTGATGCTCCAGCCATGCATGTTTTCTTTCAGTATTACTGGAGTCATGTTCATTAAACAGCAAAGGAAATATCTTAATTTCTTGAAGGCAGCGCCCATCTAATGGAAACCTTATCCTAATCTCCAAGACCTTCCAAACACATCCTGCCTTCGCGGTGCCTAGCATCACACGATATAAATAAATTGGTCATCAACACAGTTGTAACCAGTACAACTGGTACAAGGGGAGCAGATATTACAGCTAAACATCTCAAGGAGAAATGCAGAAGACGTTGCCAAATGCATGACATATCAACTGTCATGGCAAATTCTGTTCAGATAAAGGCAGTGAACTGGAGGTGCTTACCCTCACCTTCTGCAAAGCTTTTTTGCTTTAGAGTGAGGTGCACCCACTGGAAGACAACAAACAGGAGCTGAATCCATTTAATGTACTGTGGATAGGAGTAGATATTTAAAAGCAACAGAAATGCAGAGAGCACAGGGGGCTGGCCAGGATCACAGCAGGTGGCTGTTGGAGACTATCAACATGATTTGTACAAAAATGGGTGGAACATCTGCATAAGCATGTTGGAGACGGGAGAGCTGAAGTGCCTGTTGTGGGTAAGCATTTTATTTGAACATGGAGGTAGTACAGGACAGGGACTGTCTTCTACTTCTACTGAGCAGGATCTCACCACTGCTCTTGCTCATGTAACACAGACCAAGGTGCTGGGGAACAGCTCTCTGCCTTCCTGGTATTTTGGACATACTGATCAGAGCTGTTTTCTGAGTGATCCCAGAGTAGACACAGCTTCCAGTGATCGCTGTGCTGGTGCAGGACTCCCACCAAGCATTCCCAAGAGACCATCAATATTTTATATTGTGCTTGTACTTGTCTAGCTCCTTGTCCTGCCATAACTCTCTGTCAGTCTGCTCTTGCAATTTTCAGCAGTCCATCCCCATAAAATGCCAAGGAAAAGTCAGCAAGGAAATGTTCAAGGACTTAGACTATCCCAAGATGGACACACAGGTATTCATCCCATGTAACTTGCTTTGCATAGATTCAGGCAGCAAAATTTAGTGAGATTAAGTCTGTTCCCAAGCTAGTTTTCATGACCACTACCATTACAAAAGCTCTTGATATTAGGGGAAACATGATCTTTCATTATTTCCAAAATGTTAGTAGTGGTAAAAAGAGCTGTAAAGCACCACTGAGTAGCCAGGGCACACAGAGGGTAATTCCTACTTCACACAGGCAGACATGGGTGTGTATGGCCATGGGACAACCCATCAATGCACTTGTCCATGTGTGCAGCCTGATAGCTGAATTCAACTGTCAATTCCAACAGCAGCAGAGCCAATTGCTGTCAGGCCATCTCAGTGTGAAAATAAAATGGAGTCTGCCTTTCCAAGTCTTCCAAGTCCTTTCTTGGAGGAAGAGATGCCAGGAAGAAAGCATCTGCTGTCTCTTGCTAAGCAACAAGTTGATATAAGAGTGAGTTGGACTGTGCCTGCACAAGGGAATCGCACCTTTGGTTGCCAAGACCCTAGCAAGTAGGTCTAGATGAAGAAAGTTTATTTGATTTTAGTTGGTTTTGGAGTTAAGCCTTGCTTAAAGCCCTAGTGTTGTATAAACAAGGTAATGTCTTGACATCCCTGGCTGTTCTGACAAGGGAAATGCACTGATGCTGGTACTCTTGCTGATGGGCAACAGCCACTAACCAGGATTTCCACCTGTACCTCCCTCCCCTTCTCAGCAGAGCAGGAGGGTTTTACATGCATTTATTGCTCTGGCTCACGCGTTTCCATTAGAGTAAGGAGGACTGGGGGAGGCACACTGTTTTGGTTCACTTTTCTGCAGCAGTGGAAATTGATAAGGTTCATATGCATACAAAAGGCTGAATGGAGAGGCAGGAGGGTGAACGGGGTCGTACACCCAGATGGATTTTTTAATTCCGGGGGAAAATAACACCACACTCTCAAGTGATAACTGAGCCTTTCTTCCCAACTCGGACCAAAATATGATTTTTCGTCTGCACATTGGAGGAGGGGAAAATTATACAGAATTTCATTCTGCAGAATAATAAACCTTCATGCTGAATAAAGCTCCCATAAGCCAGTGTAATTACTGAAGGGCAGGAAATACACTTTCAGTTTATATCTAATCACAATGCCATATTGTGTGCTGTGAAAAGGACTTCTGGAGGCCAGAGTGCTGCTGGAATGTGAGCAGGCCCTGAAGACTTTCTTCGTGGCAGGACTTTTTTGGCTGTGAAAAAAGGGAGACAACTAGCTGAAGTCACTTAAGAGGGCACCAAAACACCACTTGAGAAGGATCTGGAAGGCCTTTATTTTGGGCTTCAAACTCAGCACTTTGACCTCTGTTTGGGACCTCAATGCTGGGGCCCAGAGACTCCCTGGAAGGTCCAAAGGAGCATGTGGGTGGTTTGGGGTTGGATGCTGCTGCTCCATCCCAACTGAGCACCAGCTATGAACCATGGCTTGTACATGTAACTGTCGTGGTTTAAACCCAGCCGGCAACTTGGAACCAAGCAGTCGCTCGCTCACTCCCCCCCTTTTCCTTCCTCTAACTAATACCATTATGGTAAAAGAAAACATGATGCTGCTGGCACCTGGTATTTCTTCTTTCCTCTCTAACCTCATGGCTGATTGCAGGCACAAAACCCTCTGCATACACCTGCTGGAAACACCTTCAAACTGGTAGAGGTTGTGAGAGGGTTGCTCACATTTGAGAAACTGGTTAAAACAAGGGATTGATGAAAGGAAGGAAATGACTAGTAAGGTTTTGAACAGGCTTGGGAGATACCAAAAAGGATGTATTTGTTGAAGAGAAAAGCAATGCAGAAGGGCAGTGACAGGAAAGAGGCAATGCTTTATGTAGTGAGAACTACTAAAGAGGATGACAAAACCCCCTTAGCACAGCTTGAAACATTGCTCCTGTGCCTGTAAATACAGAGCATAAACCTGTTCCCAGTGTGCATTTTATTCCAAGGCCCTTACACTAAATTCCCTGTGGCACCTTGTGAAAGGCGGCTGAGGAGTGTGTGAAATGCTTTAGGATGGGAGGCCCCCAAAGGCTGGGACACCCATCTGGGCTAGGGGGAAGATGACAGCCCATGACAGGGATGCATGCATGTGTGTGCACAAATACATGGCAAAAAGCTTTGCTACAGCCAGGAAAAAAGTCCTCCATAAGCCCTCAAGTGAGGTTTTAACCTCGTTAGAAAGAGGTAAAAAGCAATGCAACTATGAAAATACCCTCACAGGTACTGCTTGCAATGCCTCTATTTTATGTTCAGATTAGTTTGTTTAAACTAGTTTTCCCTGCTTTATTACTACAAATATATTTGTAAATCCCGAAAATACCCTGTTTCATTCGCTCTGACACCAAACAGTGTGTTCCATTTGCCTCTAAGAAAAAGCATTTATGTTTTTATCAGGCAGTTCAACAAGTTATTTGTTAGACAGACCAAGAGTTGTTAAGATTCTTTCTTAACAACAGCTCTCTGCTCCCCTGTTCATTCTCCATTTCTCCGTTTTCTTCCCTGCGGGTTGGACAACCTCTTGCATGCAGAAATCTCCCCAGATGAAATCTTGCTCTTGACATATAGGAGGACACCACTTCAGTGTCACTGCTCTGAACTGGGAATGTTTAACCTGAAAGACGCTAGGACCCTTGCTTTTTCATAGTCAACTCATTGGTAGCTTGTAGACATCCTCTGGTTAACTAATACACTCACATCTTTCTGCTCTTCTCTCGTTTCCAACTGATGAGCTCACAGTTTAGAGCAGAATTTCTTGTTAATCCCCAAGTGCATGACCTTGCATTTAGTAGTCTTAAATTTCATCCCATTTCCTTTACTCTCGTCTTCAAGATTATGCAGTTCTCCATGTATGGTATTGTGATCCTCCTTTACTTTGCTGACGGCTCCTAAATTTATGAGGACTAGAAAATTGACAGGAAACTTAAGACCAAGTCTGGCTGCCAGTTCACTTTGGATGGGAAGGGCAGATGGGGGTGAAATCCTCCTTCTGTGGGATAGGTGATGATGGATACATGGCTGCAAAGGACAGCAAGCAAAACAGCAAGCATCTGCCTGATCCTGCAATCACGCACTTCAAAAACTCACCCAATATGGGATCTGTTAGAAAGGAAACAAAGCTTCTCTGGACAGTGAAACCCATTCATTCTGTTTTCAACCAGGAAACGGTCAAGTTGATTCGTTTGGTGGTCAAACATCAGTGGTCTGATAATGTGCTTGGGACCTGAGGTGGGAGGCTGGCAGACAGCTGAGTTGGCTGGCCAGCACCACTGGCCCATCCAGACCAAGGCATATATGGGAACTGGATGGTAGAAGCATGCAGTGATTTCCCATTATTTGCACCATGGTGCAAAGTAATAGCACCCTGCCAAAACAATGAATCCTCTGCTTGGAAGGTGACTGTACCACATCTACTGCTGCCAAACAGTAGCTATGCAGTTACGCTGTTTCCTATGTCACAGGTCCCTGGATCTATAAAATGTATGATCTGATATTTTAATGCACTGATCTACAAAAGCATCCAAAATGTTTTGGTTACCCTATCTCGTATCCAAATATAAAAGAAGGCGTCAGGACTAGGGTCCAGGAAGATGTGAGAGATGCTGGTGGGGCCCCAACTGTATGGACTTGTCTATCTCATCTCCTACCCGCTTGTCTGTTTAAAGCTGGGGTTTATTTCCTTCTCTGTGTATGCTCAAAAGACTTGTGCACCGCCACATCTGGAAGAAAGACTGCTGAACAGAGAGAGGTATCTTCTGTTTTATATGCACAGACATATTTCTGGTTAAATGAGAACTGTGTGGGACATTTCACTCCAAACTCCTCAGCCTAGGAGTCCAAGGACTCACACAGCTGCACCCCTTCAGAGACCCCATTTGCCTCTGCAAAATCCCCTGTCTGCATGGAGTTAGCTTCTAACCTCTCTCCATTTCAGACGGGAGTGCAACTGTTTTGCACTAAGCAGTTAGCCGATGGGATTCAAGCTCTCCCAATCAGCACAACTAAAGCATGAAATGAGGACACAGAAGGAGAGAGCGAGCAGGGGGGACTGTGCACCGCTTCTCCCACATCACCAAAAAAAATTAAAGAAGGGAAGAAAGCGGAGCGTTTGCATTATGATGTGTTCCATCCGGACCGCAAAGGCTCTATTTTTATATACCTCCCCATCTCCCCCTCAGCCCTGTCCCCTCCTCCTCCGCCCGCACAGGCAAAGTTCTTGAATCAGCAGATTCTGAGCTCGGGAGAGGTAAAGAGCTATTGAGGGACGGACTCTGATAGCATTACAACCATACATGGAGCCATTTTCTGTGGCGAATCGCTGAGTTCTACCTGGTTATCTCCTGCCTTGCACATCACTTCCAAATGACATGCTCTCAGTCTGGGCAAAAAATGAGAGTTTTTTTTTTAAGAGCTGGGATTTCAATAATATGTGACGAAAGGATGAGATTACTTTCTGAGGTGGGAGAAGGCGAGAGAGGGGGAGAGAGGGAGAGGAGATGAAGAGCAAGTTCTTGGTCCTTTATGGAGTTTCATAGCAAGGCTTCTCTCGAGGTGGTAAAGACAGCCCAGTCTCCTTTCTTTGGATGGCTTCTTACCCTTTCAGCAGGCGAAAGGGACTGGGAGAAGCCCATGTATTGTACTGCTCTACGAGTGAGCCCTTCTCACAGCCATGCTGGCTAGCTCATCTACTGGCAGCTACCTGCTTTATGAATGCTACCAGCCTTGGCCTCCTGTGCATCACTGACGAGAAGAAATAGGTCATTCTCCTTCATGGCCACCTACACCAAAGATGTGTTTGTTCGTGCCTGTGCTGCCAGGATGAATTGCTCTGGTAGCTGGTTTCATAGACATAGATATTGGTCCACCTTTGCAATGGCTGACAACATGGACCTGCACTCAGTTCCAGTGTCTGGGGTTTATAACTGTTGTGAGGACTTTCAGGGGGTGTGCATGTAATTCATTAAATGATCTGACTAATGAGAAGATTGCCTGGCTGTGAATGGCACTGGAAGTAGACGCTGCAGAAGCTGTACTAAGGGATGGTTGAGCTGCAGCTGCCATTTCAAATATGGGTTTTACCTTGAAGACATCACAGCACATCTGGGGCTCACCTGGTGGTTTTATTTCCAAGTTCCCAAATTATCCAAAAGTCAGTTGGAAATGGAGGGAGTCAGGGTGTGGTGCATGTGAACATCAGTGAGATGTGCTCAGACAGATTGGTGGATGCATGGATTCTGTGCATGCTGGTGGTGGAACCGAAGGTGCAGCAAGGAGACACTTGTATGGTGTCAAACAGCTCCCTGCTCAGCAGAGAAAGACTCATTCCAGAGTGATAATCCCTTTTCTGCCCTTTTGTGCCTATATTCTCTAGCCCAGATGCTTATCGGCTTCTCTTCCCATCGTTGCTGGATGCATCACTGTGTTTATCTTTCCAGCACCCCTCTGGGACAAGTGCTGTCATCCTCCAGGTACCACAGAGAAACCAAGAGGGATGGGATGGCGAGGCTACAGACTTTGCCATGGACACACACGAAACTGGCTGTAGAGTGGAAATAAGCCCAAGATACAGACATATGTCTCAAACATTTGTTTCAACATTCATATGGAGGATGAGGAAAAAACCAAATTCCAACTCCATGAAAAAGGCAAAAGCATGTTGTGTGGGACTATCACATCCCAGATGTTCATCTACTCCTTGGGGAAGTCAGCTCAGTAAAACCTGTGGCCCTAGGGATGCTCTCTGTAGGCGGGGCCAGAAATGCCTCTGCAGGTAAAGGAGCCATGCCTTTGCTGGAGCTATTGCATTGTTTGATACTTGAGTAGGATTTAGGGTCTTCTATGGGGACTGGTTATTTGTGAGAGACACTGTTGAGAAGAAGATTCAAGTCCTGCTGAGCAGAGATTGGAGAAGACCACTCCCTTGCCTAGCAGCTCTGATAACCAAGACAAAGTCTTCATGGTAATGCCGATAGGCAGCAGCTTCCAATGGTGAGAAGATCATCAGGGATGCAGGATCTGCATGCAGCTGCATCACTGTGCAGGGTATCAACACTGGAGAGACATAGCTTCAAGCTGTGCAGATAAGCCCGAACACTGCTTTCTCATTTTTCTGTCTGAGTAAAAGAATACAGGATTGTAATTCTTCCTTAAAGACCCAAATCTTCATCCCAAACCTGTCTTCAGAGCAAAGTCACACAGTCTCAATCTTGCCTGGACGTGCTCTTTGCTCTCCCATTCATTCACAAGACACAGTGGTTGGAGAGAGCAAACAGTGTAGGGGAAGGAAAATGCTTCCTCTCCCCAGAGCAAGATGCCATCACCTGCTTGTCACAGCCAGCTGCGGGCTGTCTGTGTCAAGGAACAATCTGACAAAGTGCACTGGGTGAAATTTTGCTGGCTTCTGTCTTTAGATAAGGGCGCTATCACTGACTCAACATATTTTATGTATAACACACCCGATGCAAAAAGCATTCAAGCATCAGGCTTGTTTAAATGTATTTGATGGTATCTGGAAAAACCAGTTAACACTTCTCGGCTCAGTGCGGGATGCTCTGTATGGCGAATCACTTCAGGACAGGCCATTGCTGCTTGTCCTCCGCGCTCAGACCTGCCTGCTAGCTAGGGCACAAAGGGGAGGGAGGAGGACAGTCTCCTTTATAAGGTCATGATGAAGTAGCTTAGCTCTCCAAAGGGCAAGAAGTCCTCAGGAGGAGCAGGAGGGACAGCCTGTCTGCAAAGACTCCTTCCACCTCCACAGCTGTGAGAGTGGGGACTTCTGGACAACATACCAGTATTTATTAGTCAGCTCCATATGTATCTGAAAGTCTTACAGGAACTTGAGGCCGCTATGTTTCTTTGCCAGCACCAACAGCATGGGTGTTCTCTAGAGACCTGTTTTCACCAACACACACCTCTGCTTTTGGTGGACAGTGTCCCTGAGTACGGCATTGCCATGTTGTATGGGGTTATTGCCTGGGTTGACCTCATTTTCCCCTACGTGGGAAGAAAGTGATAGTTCAGATAAACAATTTCCAGAAAATTGAAATGCCATCACTTTTTTTCAGAGGATGTTTTTTGTCCTTTTTTTTTTTTTTTTTAACTGGATTTTACAAGAACATATGAGAAGCAGATAGAGGCAAATCACTCCTAAGGCTTTCTTTCTATTTACAAGATAGTTCTTTATCTTGAATTTGTGATCCTTGATCCAAGCTCATGTGCTAGCTGTAAGAAAATAGACAGTTTTGGTGTGATGTGCTAAAGAAAATATAACGCACTTTTACTTTTGAACCAGCAGAAATTTTCTGGGTTAGGGTAGGTATATCTGGTGAGAAGTGAGAAATAAGGAGACGCATTACTCTCTTACTTCTCATCAGTCCCATTTCTGCTCATCAAACAAATGAGGTGGAGTTTACACACAAAAATCCTCCATTGCACACACATTAAAACAGGGGACTTCATGCTAGAACCTACCCTTGCAGACATTCACATATTATCATTAATTATGAGGCTGGACAATGACCAAATGACTTCAGCTATTGTTTGCATGAAAGCACATTGCTGCTTTTCCCAGTGGTAAGGAAAAAGATATGCAAATAGGACCTCTGCTCTTTCTGAAGAGTCAAAATCCCCAAAACAGAGGACCTTACACTTATTGATCAGGGGTTTTTTTTGACATCCAGCTAATGTTTCTGGGATGATAAGATGGTACTTCATCATAGCACTGTTTGGATTACCTGAAGAGAGAGGTAAAGGTGTTCACTACAAGGATGTACAGTTGCAGCACAGGGTCAGAACTGTGTTCTTCTTGTACAAGGGAAAAAGCAGTGAAAAACTTGCCCTCTCTCCTGTTTTTGTCATCATCATTTTCTCAGAGGCAGAGGTAAGATTTGAAATATTTTGACTGCCATTTGCTTGCTGGAGTTCAAGGATCCCTGATGCAGATGTCACTGTCTGGCAAGCCAGACTGTTCTCCCCTTGTCAGTGATGGTGAGAAGCAAATTGCCTACCTCTCTTACATGCTTGGCATGGGAGAGGATGAATCCTGCTCCGCACCTCCTCTCTTTTGGGTTACTGTAAAGTGGAACCAAGAAGCTCAAAGCCAGAAAAACTCATACACAGCCTGGTTACCATCTATAGAGAATTCTTGCTGTCCCTTCTGAAGGCTGCTGCTAACTGAAGCAAAGCACTGTCCTAATCCTGGACCCTCATTTCTCCATATGCAAAATGAGGCTTACAATTTGGGAAAAAACCCACCAAAACCAATCAAAATACATCGATGAGATTCATCTGGTATAAAAAAACAGAACTATTTTTTCTAAATTTCAGATTAACAAATTAATTATTATTCCCTGTGGGTACAGTTTTTGGTGTTCAGAATTTGTGAAGAAAATTCCAACAATATTGTATTTATTTGTTTATTCTGTTTCAAATCTGTGCTTTCCTGCAGCAGCCCATGCTCTGCTCCTTGCTTGGGAAGAGGAGAGGAAGAGTGTGCATGTGCATGTGTCTGTGTGTGTACAGTGGCTGGGCCTAGTGGCATAGGATCCTTTTGTGAAGATCAGCAGTTCTCTGTGCTTTTATCCCAGCCAAAGATTACATTTAACTCCCAGGGGTCTTTGCTTCCTCAGATCCTTTTCAGACTGAGTCACTGTAGCACTGCAGATAGTTTTGGGTGTCCTTTCATTTTTTTTGACAGTATTAAATATATACCCCAGTGAGCCATAAATCAGTGGTTTATCAGAGAATAAATCATATCTGTAATAAGGGACCACTTCTTTTTAATTGGACAGTGCATTAAATGAAACAGATATACTTCCTCAAAGAATACAAAAATGTGTCAGCTAGTCTTTTTTAATGAATTTTAATTTTAAACCACCTTTTCTTTGAGAGAAAAGCTATTTTTTCCCCCTCTCTCCAGTAAAATCACTCTAACCGGAGGATTTGCTGAGTTTTATGGGTTATTGTATTCATACCACTTTATCTTTCATTCCTACAGTAATGTAACAGCCTTTCCTCCAGGTTCAAACTGGTTTGTGTCAAGACGGGTCTTTTAACAAATTACTATTTGTTTGTGTGTGTGATGTCCATGTGTTTGCATGTGCATAAGTGTACATCTGTGCACATGTGTGAATGGAAAAAGCATGTCTCTGACTTCAACTGTGGGACCCAGCCCACCCTAAATGCTATGTATGAGAATTGCTGATACCTTCTGGCTCAGGCAGTGATAAGCTTTTTCCCCCAAGAACAGCAACTAAACAAAGCAGACATATGCTGGTAAAACTTGTCTTAGAAATGCTGAGACTACGAATTATGCAGACATGGGAAGGCTATATCCAGAGTATTTCTGCAAATAGACTGTGCTAGGTCACAGTTCCATTGGCAAAGTCTTTTGTTCGTTTGCTGGTAGATAACTGTTTGGATCAGATTTCATTTGTGAGAGCATTGCCATGAAAGAGACAGGATTCCTAACATCTTCCTGAATCCTGGGGAAAATCTCTGCACTGGAAGTACTCTCCTAGTTGACTTTTAAATAATTCAGGTAATGAGTAGTGACCACAGGGAGTCAATTCCTTGGGAAGAGGACCCATTTTAGTTTGTAAGTAAGTATGGACCATCTGATCAGGGAATGAAACAATGCAATCAGAGACACAGCACAAATGCCATAACATTGTAAAATAGAGACGTCACGCTTTCTTGCTCTTACTCATTCAGATCACAACCTCTTTAGGGCAGCAACAACTGACTGGAAAAACTCAAACTTTTTCAGTAATCATCTTTTCCATTAAAAAATGGTCCTCACATCCACACCAAGAGGTGGGCACAGTACACAATGGGAAGGAGGCACCTCACTGCATTCACCATTCTGGGCTGTCTCCATCCCTCCTATGGTGAAGGTGACTGGCCATCTGGGAGCTGGCCCATCCAACCCAGTGTCACCTCCCCTCTTGCTCGGCAGCAGCATTCTGTGAAGCAGTCAACATTCTCGGGTATGTTTGCTGCTGCCACATAATGGGCATTAACATCTGGTCCCTTTGGCTGCCCACCCTCAACTCCACCAGTGTCTTGTAACATCGTGGGCCCAATGTGTCTTATGCTCATAATGTAGACAGGCTCTGCTCTAATTTTCTTCTTGATGTGCTGTTAGTAAAATCCTTATGAATTTTAATCTCTTCTATTATTTTCTGCCCTTCGCTTATATTTCTTACCAACACCGTGGGTATGAATTTCCTCCCCTGAGTGCCCAGCTGGGTCACTGTAGGTAATAACTGGTTATTAGCTCTGGGCAGAGGTATTTCCAACCAAGCATGAGAAGATATTACAGACAGAAATATAACATTATTTCAAACATGTCCTCAGTGGGTTTGGAATAGGTATCATTTTCTCTTTTTTTGTTTTCTGCTGGAATTTCTAAGAAACTAAAGGCTTAGAAACAGACAGAAAATTCTTTATCCTTGTCATCTTAATTCATATTTTTTCTAGTATGACTGTTCCTTGGTGCCCTCATTTGTCTTGAAATGCTTGGAAACCACAGCATTTCCTTTTTTTCTCATTTGCTTTTATGTTAAATCCTGGAGTAGTTGAATGAAGACACTTGCCCAGATCTGTATATTTCTTACACAAGTTATTCATTGTTCAGCAATTTAAAAGGTGAAATAAGTCTGCATGGTCATCACTGTACACAGTACATTAAGCCTTGAAGCTTAATATCACATATAATGCATGTTTCTTTCTGCATAATGAGATTGGGAAATTTATAAGCTTTTTTGCAAGAGAAAGATTCCAAAATCTAAAAAAAAAAAATAAAAATAAAGCAACAATAGAGAGTTTGGGAAAATGCTTTGTTTAAATGCCTGCCAGTTAACCAGACTGGTCAGCTGAAATTAAAGCTTTACAAGGTATCTTCTCAAGGGAGGACCCTGCCATCTCGTTCCACATTGCTATGACTGCTATCCATTGCAACTGCTAGGGTGTACCTGGATCCTAGTGTCTTTTTGCTAGCCAACCCGCAGCTTTTGCAGCAACCCTGTGTGCCTCTGGAACAAACTGGGAAAAAGGAAAAGACTCTTCATGTCTGAAATGGATCCCCTACACACCCACCCGACTGTGACAGGTTGAAGTCTTGTCTGCAGTAGAAAAATACTGTCCAAATTTGGATGCTGTCTTGACACGAATATAATAAAACCAATATAACACAGGAGCAGCAGACAAGGAGTGGTATGCCACCTAGTGTGCACTGTTGGCTTAATAAACCAGTTATTTACTGCGTGGTTGAGAACATTACATCCTTCCACTCTGGGCACTTTAACAAGGCTGCCTTCAGTTTTTGCACAGCACTTAATGCTTAAATGATTTCTCAAGGCTGGGCACACCCTATGCCAGGCAGGTTGTCTGTTTTAAATCCAGACACTTGGGCTGCAAGGAGGAACTGCAGGCTGGTGTTGGCAGAGAGGGTTTGCTCCTCCGTCCTCAGCAAGTAGCTGAATGCACCAGCAACAGAGAAATCAAGTCAAACCAATGCAGAATGTCTGGTTTCCTCTGACTTTACCATACAAAGATCCATCATGGGTTTCCCTCTCCTCCAGTTCACGCTCAGCCCTGTACTGATCTAACCCTAACGTTGCTCCAGCATGATCACCAGGTCCTACAGGGAAGGTGTCCATGGGTGCAAGACCTTTGGGCACAGAGGTGAGCTGGGTCATCTGGGGCCTGGGTGCATTACGGGCTCCACCGCACCTTGCACCAGACCCCACAGGATGATAAGGCTGCCCTCACATGGGTGCAGGGAGGGGATGGAGGACACCCCAAAGCACTCAGGAAGGCAAACACCCCCCCTGCTGGTTTTGGGTCTCATGTCTAACCTGCCAGTGGGGAGCAGGGAGGATGACCAGCTCCTGGGAAAGGGAGGGAGGGAAATTTGGGATGTGAGAGCCCACCCTGGCATGTGGCCAGGAATGGCCTTCTGGTGTGATGTGCTCTTGGATTTTATTTAAATCAGTAAGACGAGAGGACAGTTCAGAGCACTGGATTAATTCCACTTTCTCCCTCTCCCTCTCTCTTTTTTTTATTAGGAAAATAAAAGAGACTTTGAAATATTAAGAGAGAGTGGGATTAGAGCCCTCTCCTGCTACCCCAGTCTTTCCTCCCCTATTAATTTCCACTTGATTAGAATTCTTTTTGAAGTATTTAAATATGGACAATAGGAAAAAGGGAGGGTGAAGTTATTGAATATCAGTTAAACTGTATTAATATAAGCTCAGTTCCAGCTTCTATATAGATACTTCATATATATGTATAGTTTCCACTAGGAATAAAGTAGATCTATCCCTCCTCCCCTACCTAAAGTAATTATGATTTAAAAAAAAGCTATAATGAAACTCTTAAACTTTAATAGCCCATTTATAAATCCCCAGCTTAAAATTTAAATGCTTTAAAAAAGTTTTAGAACTGTAGAAATTTGATACCTCCCCCCCCCCTTTTTGCTCTTTTTTTACATAAGAAACACTTTTATACCGTAAAACTTTTGAAGCAGCACAGCATTTCATAAGCAGTCACCCCTGGACTCTGTGGAAATTAGGGTGTTAAGGGGTAAGGAGGATATAAGGCTTTCTGCGCTAGCACAGGCAGGTGGTGGTATTCACCTCTGTGCCAGTGAGGTGGTCCTGGTAGCCTCACCGACGTTTGTAGAACAGCTGGAAAACAACATTTGATGGCCAGCACCCAAACATTTCGCCATTATACTGGGTATAATAAAGAGGCCCTGAGCTTTTATTTTTTACTGAAGGGTAAATCCAGGACTGCTGATGGATGGCCTGGGGTCCCTGTGATAGACAGTCCTGAGTGTCCATGTCATGGTCATTTAGCACATCCTGACTCATCACCTACCAGGAGCCAAGTTGTACTTCGGGGTTTTATTTATAAATCGGTACCTTTATAAACCAGATTTAGATATCTCCATCCTGATTCATAAATCCTCTCAGCTAACCTAAGAACTGCAGTTTGATTTACAAACCATGACTTCTCACATCAGATTTAACTCTCTGACTGACTTCTGAAACATTCGATTGGCTTAGAAGTCAGGAAATAGATTTACAAATCCTAAAACAGATTTACAAATCCTAAAACATAATCACAAGTCATGCCAACAAGTTCCAAGAAAAAAAAAAAAAGAAGGAAAAAAAAAGGTGTTTGTTTACAAATCTTTTCTTTGCATTAGGAATACAAGAGACTGATTTATAGCCCAGGACTCTGAGGTCCTGTCACCGTTACGATCAGCTGTATAGATTCAGCTCTTCCATTTGAATGCAAAACTCCAATCTGTAAATCTCAGGCCTCAGTCAGCTTTTCTAGCTCTGACTGAGCCTAACCTCTAGCTAGGTTGTAGAATACAACAGGTGCTGGCATGAGTCCCACCATTATCACAACCCCTTATGCCCAAGAGATGACCACAAGATGACCGCTGCTGCCACTCATGAGAACACAAACCATGCCAGGAGGAGGGACATGATTGTTACGGCTGCAATGAAAACCTTTGTAAACTGAAGGTGCTTACTGAGAGGATGGCAGTTACCCAAGGAGGACATGTGTTTAGGAACGTGCATTACCCTCTCCAGCAGGTTGTGGCACATCCTCAAAACTGCTGTGATTCACATCCTTCCTCTCCATGCCGCAGTGCTCCTCTATCCTGTCTCCTGGGACAGGCTTAGCACCAAAGTAATCACAGCTCATGGTCTTGTGCTCTTATAAATGCATTGGAAACAGTCCAACTGATATATTTTTGTGGTGCCTCCATTGTGGCCTGATGGGCTCTGCTTGAAAGGGAAAGAAAAGGAATTTTATATCTGCCTGTGGATAATTTGTTATACAGCATTTTCAGAGCATCATGTCACTTTGCTGAGGTGGTGGACCTCTGCACCAGATTCAACAACTAAACACTCTGTAATTTAGCTGTTTCCCTTGCAAGATGTTGCTAATGAATGCAAAATCCCATCTTCCATAATGTTCTGGAGACACTTAGAAGAAAAAAATCACTCGTCTACAATGTCTAATGTTAAAATGTGCAAAAGCACCTCCAGAATTCAATCATTTCTGTTTTCTTTTTTTACTCCTTCCTCTTCCAGATATACATCATAACGCAACAACTGGCACTAATTCATTTTCCCCTTTGCAATCACCTTTAAAGGGAAAAGCAGCAAGGGGTTTCCACCAGGTGTAAACATGGGGAAGAAAAGGCCAGATAACAATGAAGATTTCATGGAAACTCACAGATATGGGTATCCAAGTGTAAGGTCTGCAATTAAATGATGGGCAGCAATTTTCAGGTGACATTTTGTAAACAAAAAGCTGAAAAATGCATACTGTGAGTCAATTTTGGGGCAGGAACATAAGAATAAAGAGGAGGTCAGTGCAGGAGGTACAAGAAATCTTGGTCTTATTTATTAGAAAGAAACAATTTAAGGAATAACTCACCACCACCCTTCAGTCTCCAGAGGTAGGTCTTCACTGAAGGGAGGGTTTATTTCATGGGTGTAGATTTTCACCTCTTCTCCCATTTTTTGTGCTGGGCTATGAGCTGGGTCTGTCTTACAGATGCTGGGGGGACTTAGATTGTAAAGCAATGCCAAGATCTGGCTCACTTGCTCTTTGAACTGAACTTTTTATCTTTTATTCATTCCCTTCCAGCATAAAAGAAACAAAGGCTCCTTTCCTAATTAAAAACACACTTGGCACCCATGATGCCCTGGCTAAACCTTGCCTAGATGCAAGGAGAAAGAATCAGTCCTTTGGTGTCCAGCTTCCTTGCTCATACCAAGATGCCCACGAAAATGCCATTTCCATTTCCTTTCCCCAGAGACCACTTATTATTATACTTCCTCCACCCACCTCTTCCACCATGTGCCCTCAGGAACTAGTAATAATAATATTGCAAAGCTTGTAATAAATATTGTGATCATTGCCTAACAGGCAGTCTAAAAAGGCTGAGGATAAATAAAAAAAAAAAATAAAATAAGAATTTTCCATTTATCTGTGAGCTCGAGAGAGGGAGAAAAGAGTTAGCTATTAAAGATCCCGCATAGCCACAGGCAAATTCTAGCATCGTCTCCTTGCAGACACCTTTTTTTTCAAGCAGAGATTACTCTGGCGGTTCAAGGTGCTATCGAGCTCTAACCAGGGACAATTACAAGGCTCCAGTTGGAGCGTCTGAGATGATGCTTACGTCTGATAAGGTTTAAGGGGAATAATGGAAGGAGGGAAGTGATAATGGACTGCTGAATGGGTGGGTTGAGGTATCATTGCCACAGAGCCTGGAGACAGAAGCAGCTGCCGATTCAGAGAGGGTGTGATTTTTTCCCTTCGCCCCCCACCCCATTTTGCTTCTATTTTCCCTGTATAAGAAAAAAAAAAAACCAACAACTCTGAACATACACTTCAGAATGATTTTGTTTCCTCCTAGCTCCAAGCAGCACTAGTAATACCACTCACCAATATATTTTATGTCAGAAGACCACTCAAAAAACAGGCCTGCCTTGCATCTCTCATCACTCAATTCAAGAGGTTCAGAGACCATTTTTTCTGCTCTCTGCCCATGACCACTTTACTGAGGATCAGGCTGGACCCCTTGGCTGCTCTCAAATAGCCCAAGGAATGAACAATTCAACATTTCATGCCTCACAGGGTCATCTGAACCAGAGAGTGTCCACCCCCATGTAGATGAGAGGAGTAATCTCTTCTTTCAGGCCCTGATATCTTCCCATGGCACTGCACCTCCATGTTTTCTTGGGGGCTGAGGTCCTAAAGGCAGGACATGCTTCCCTGATGGCCTGGGAGCAAAGAAGGAAAGCTGTCTGGCTCGTTCCTCTCCATTATTCACATGGAGAATGACCAGCCAGCAAACCCAGTCACCAGTAAGTGATGAACCCCACCACTGGGCTGCCTCATACACCCCGAAGAGCAGACTGAACCCTGCCTAAACCCTCCTTTCCACTCCTTTGCTGGGCTGTTGTCATCAACTTGTAGGCCATGACTTCGTCTTCATAAAACTATTATTGTTGGTAAAACAAAGAAAGCATTGATGAAGTTTTCATTTTATATGTATGTATTATGAGATTTCTTTTCCTGAGCCAATTTCAGCTGATGTGGTACATTTAAATATCAAAAAACTCAAACAAAAATCTATTGTTTTTCTCCTTTGATTATGAGATCATTCTCTTTGGCAGATCCTTTTATGTCTGTCTTTCCTTTTTGGAAGTATTAAATTAGATCAGGATTTGATTTTTCTTCTTTTGTCAAGGCAAGACAGAGTTGCCTCTCCTTTTTCCTCCGTACCCCTGAAGGCCAGCAAGTACCACCAAAAATCCCTCTTTGGGAAAGAGGAATTTTGGAAGAAAAAACCAAATTAAATATTTCCTACATTGGAGGTCCAAAAACCTCTCTGACATACACAAATATGGAGGTCCTTGTGTAAAAAGAACACACAGACAATGCATTTTTGCTTTAAGGGAGATAGGACAAGTTGTAAGAATGAGAGATGATAACACTACGAACTTTACAACCCCACTTACGTCATGCAAGACCCCTGTCTCTTTAGTCCCATGTGCTCTGATCATAACTCATCGGGTGAAGCGACTCAGCAAGTCAGAACATTGCTTACCCTCGTAGGTCTTTAGCCCTCTTCTTCCCCAAAAAACCTGCAAGGGTTGAAAATACTTGGTGTTTCCTTTCTTGCTACTTCAATTTACTCTTCCTCTATGCTAAGTTCTGCATCTCAAGCCTTTCGGTGAGCTGAGAGCACAGAAATCAATGCTTGAAAGAGATATGAACTTCTCTATGAGCTTCACACAAGCCTCCCCACTCTTCTCCAACAGACGCCTTTTCAGAGACAGAGGCAGGAATCAGAGCAGGTAATAGATGGGGAAATGCCTTTTTGCTCTCTGCCACTGTAGTGGACTAAAATAAAGGAGCTGCTGTGTGATGCCAGGAGAAAGGAGATGGTATCTATCCAGGTTATATCCTGGATGCTAAATCCAAATGCATTTCAACCAAGATCAGTTGCTTGGGGGGGGGGAAAAAAAGAAAAAAAAAAAAGTTGATTTTCTTTCCAGCTCTTGGAAGTGAATCTATTTGGTGTCAGGCTGAAAGAAGACAGCGTGTAAGTAACTGAGAAAGTGTTTACTCAGTGAATTAGTTCAGCTTTCATTGTGCACAGAGGATTATGGCCTCAGCGGTGGATGAGCTCCATTTCAGGCTGGAGTGGCTCACTTAGCTACCTTCAGGGCAGGACTAATTATCATAGGACTTAGGCCATTAAAGGGCTTTAACTAGCAGTGCTCTCTCCCAGGTCTGGATTAACAGTTTGCCTAGAGCAAACCGCCCAGATAACCATTCAGTCTAATGGTCTGCTTTGATTTCTCTGCCCCCTCTGCCCACCTCTTTCGTCTTTAAACTTCACATTATTGGCAGATCTGGAACAATAGCTAAGAATATTAATACCATTGCTGCAAAACGTCAAAGGGGTTTTGTTGTTGTTTTTTTTTTCTTCCCTCTTTTGCTTCACCATTGCTAAGGCAATTTTAAGAAGGACCCTCTTGCATGGCAGAGATCCCTTACCTGACTCAGGTGGATTAAGAGGGACTGCTCAAAAGGCATGATCCCCAAGGGAAAATAATGAAATGCCCACATATCCCAGCTCTGTTGTCTTCATGACAATAATTGTGGCAGAAAGTACTCTGCATAGAAATAGCAAGACTATTGTGCCCCCAGGCACTAAATAGCCAAGATGAGCGCAGTTATTACCCTACTTCACAGAAGAAGAGCTGGGGTACAGAAGGTTTAAATGGTTTGCCCAAGGTGACAGATGGAGAATGTGGCAGCGGCTGGTCTGCTTCTTATCATTAAAAATATATTTGAGAAATTATCTGGTAATCCTGCTTTAACACCAGCCTTCTCAGCTTTTCTGGTAGTGTATTAGCACATCTGGGTAATTTTCAGACTAGAAGAGGGGACTGAAGGAGATACAACTATAAAATCAGATGCAGTTTGGACAGGCAACCTCTTTCAGTACAAGACTTGAGGAGGGCATTGAAGGAA
Source organism: Nestor notabilis (assembly GCF_000696875.1). NCBI lineage: Eukaryota > Metazoa > Chordata > Aves > Psittaciformes > Psittacidae > Nestor > Nestor notabilis. Next base: position 43,621 of record NW_009929764.1, on the reverse strand, counting down.
TCTGGCAGTTGGCACAAAAAAGCTGGAAATGAAATAGTCCATAGGACTTCTCGGCACATTTTGAACGTGGAAGTGTTGGCAGTGAACTCATACCTCTTCACCCCTAGAGTAACATCCTTAACACAGTTTTTCCTCTGCACCTTCTGAAGGAAATACTGTTTAATCCTAAACCCTACAATGAGGATGCATGGCCCAATATGGCATCCATTTTCAGACACAGATGGTCTTATTTGTGTGAATAACTAAGGTGTCTTGGAAAGAGCATTTTCCCAGCCAAAGCCCATAAAATCAATGACAGAACAGATTAAAAGATGGAATGTACACTTGTATTCCTTCATGTACTCATGCCCTTCACAAATACATAAATAAAATAGATATTTGTTCAAAACAGTAAGTAAAAATCAGTGTGATTTTTGTGACACATCTCCTTCTGTTTTTACCATATTATCAGAGTGCAGCTCAGAAACATCTGAGAACAGCTGTGTAGATGGTGGAAGACAGCCCTTACTCAACCACACAATGGTTTTAGATGGGCAGTAGATGCTCAGCTTCACATGTTCATAGCCTTCTCAAACTCAGGAAGGTTACGCGTGTGTAAGTTTAAACGCATGCTCAAAAAGCCAAAGGAGATGTAAAACAAAGCCCAAAAAAGATGTTTGTGTCAGCAACAGACACAGCCTGCATAGATTAAACCAATTCAGGTTGTCCGAATTAAGTCAAATGCCTGCAACCAGGTCTTGCTCATGCCATGGCCTTGAACCCTACCAAAGCCTGAAGACTAGCTCTGGTATGTGCCTGTGCTGAAGCCTGCACCCTCCACAGGGTTCCTGCAAGCCTTCTCATTCCTGGCATGCTGAGAGCATGCAGCATTTGATAGCAGCACCCATCCAGCAAAGGGTGTTTCTTCCTACTTTGATGCTTTTCCCCATCACTTTGTTCACAACCTTTCTTGGCTAACTGGATTCTGCATTTTATAGCCCAGCTGACAGCTTTCACAGCTCTTTTCAGAGCTCTGAAGTCTCTTGCAGGTGGTTGAAACATGCCAAAATTGTGTTCTGCTGCTTCGTCTATATGGAAATTGTCTAATTTCTGCCTTCCTCTGATCTCTTACTCTGAGGATAATGGGGTTTAGTAGTTTCCCTTCTTGCCCCTGCTGCAGGTGTGAACTGGAATACAAGACAAACTGCTTACTGGAGTGCAAGTTATTTGTTGTTTGCAGATGAATGGAGCTGGTTTTCATTTCCTGTGATTCTGAGTATTAAATTCCTTCCCCTCATCATTTACCCATTGCTTGACTTCTTCTGCTTTCAACTCATTCATTCCTCATCACATCTGAAAGCCATCACATTGAAGCCCATCAAGAAAAACATAAGCGAAGCAACTCACTAAGAAAAAAAAGAGGCAGGTAATTGCAAAACAGCAAGCAGGCACCTTTGAAGAAAAGGAATTTCTCAGTAGGCCATCTGAGAATTTCCTCTCTTGGTACCAACAATGCTCCAATCCTAGATGAAACATCTGCCTATGAATTCTCTCAAGAAAGCCCCCAATATAAAAATCAGAACTGGAATAAACTAGACCAAGCAAATCTTCTCTGTTCTCACTAGGAGAGCTGAAGACTGTGCACTTTTAGAGGCAGCAACTGCCTCTTACTGTGTGCTTGCTCTGCACAGCGAGACCCAATTTGTAGCAAACAGGGATAACTGCAGTGAGACAAGAACCCCAGAGCTAAGGCCGGATAGGGAAAGCATGTTTCTCTTACTGTCAAATGCAGGTTTCCCATCGTCCAGTGAAACTGCAGTTAATTTGTAAATGTATGCTACAAAATTAATTTTCCACCAGCTGCTGTTCTACAGCTGACAGGAAATAAGTTAATGAAACACCAACATGAACTTTCACATGGGTCTCACATGAAGTTCTACCCTTATATTAAAAAAAAAAAAGAAAGAAAAAAGAAACTAATAAGCCCATCTTACACAGAGAAAAAAACAAGGACTAAATAGATTACAAATCCACTTGGAGATACTCCATCCAAAACACTCCTGCCTCTAACACAAGCAACAGGGATTGGAAACCACAGGGTGAACATTACAGCCAGGATAGCTGTTGTTCAGCACTGTGTGGAGTTTGAACTAAAACAGTATGAGAAAACTTATGGGTGTGTCCATATTCTGAGAAGGTGGTCCTCATTTTGGAGAGATAACCAGCTTTCAGCTGCATTTGTCTCCTACTCCAAGCCTGTGGTAGGTCTCTTCGTCTCACTTCTGGAGACTAGACAGACAATCTTGACAAGTTGTGCACTTACCCTGAAGACAAAAGTACATGTCTATAGTACATAAAAAGAAGGTTCACCGAACAGTTTCAGTAATATGCTATATAGGCTGTGGATTGGGACAAATTTGCTTTTATTTTTCCACATGGCATTTCTTACTATTTCACAGGATAACCCATCCTTTTGCTACAATAGAGATCTGTCCTTGCCATCTGAGCTGGGATGATGGCTGTAGCTACAGTTAATACCCGCCTGCGGTAGCCCGTTCTGAACCACAGTGACATCCTGATCACATGCCCACCTGCCTGTCATAGTGTATCCTTAGCCCAGACCCAGATTTCATTTCTCCAGTGACTTCCACTCTTGGATATGCATTGTTCCTATCTCTTCTTTCATGTTACATTCAAGAATCTTACCAAAGTAAAGGTATTCTTGGATGTCCATGCTGGGATCTGTTGCAATGGGGTTCATTAGATCCCTAACACACCCTAGTGCTGCTGTCAAAAGGCTAGACAAGGTGGATGATGGCTTTGATTGACTGGGACCACGAGGTTTGTGTGGTTTTATACATATCCCTCTATGGTAGAAGATAACAAGTTTGCCACCACAGGCGCAGTTCTTGATGGTAAGCGAGAAAAGTCCATGCTGCAGATGCAGAAGACTTTAGTCATGGTGAAAAGTAGCTGAATACATCTGTCATCTGTGCAGAGATTGGTTTTTCCGAAGGCTGGATCTATGGAAGACAACTGTGCTGAGAAACAGAGAAAAGACTCTTGAAACCAAGAGCAATATTAGCTGGGAAGTGAAAACAGCTGCTCTAGAAAAAGAAATAACCCATTCCCCACACACACAAAAGCACGTTATGGGAGAACAGCTAATCTTGTAGCATAGGCACAGAACTCATCCCTGGGAGGAGATAACAAAGACCAGGGGCTCTTGTGCTACAGGTCAGCTGCTGGCCCCCAGCTTTACGTCTTCTCAGCAGACACAACAGGCACTGTCACACACTGTTACTATGTCTGTGAGAGATAAGCTCCTGGATGAAAAATAGCTGGCTGAAGCTCAAGCCAGGCAAGATGGAAATGATGCTTCTAGGAAAAGAAGTGATTCAAGCATTTTCTAAGACAATGCTTGAACATCTCCCTCACACAGGGGGACAAACACCGGTAGACCAGGACTGCACCTTACCCCTTAAGGCTCAGCCTGTGCTAGTCATGAGCACCCTCTGGGTACCTAGCTTGTTCTTCTGCTTTCCCCTTTTGTGAACCCTGGCAAAGCACAGGACTTTATCAAGCCAGGTCTGAAATGCCTCTTCTCTAAAATAAGGCTGGCATTGCCAGATCAATGTGAGTTGCAAAGAATAGAAGATGCCAATGAATTGGAGCTATTTTTCTCTCCTTGCCCAGTCAGGAACCTGCTTTGAATGCACAGCATTTTCTATACATATTAGAAGGGCCACGTAGGGGTGAAGATGATGGGCAGCATAGCAGGAATATTTGGAAATTCAATGAAGAACACGTTCCATTTATTTTGATCCAAGAGCTGTTATGTTCTTATGAGCATTATCAACATGGGAGGGAGTTATTTTCCACGTGGAAAAATTACTGAATTGTGTTTTTCTCTGGGCTTAACCTCTTCCATCCCTCCCACAATGACCACAGGTCCCCAGATAATTTCTCGCTCTACTTCCCAGCTTTCTTCTCCCTGCTTCACTTGCTTCCTTTGAAAACCAAGTAAAAGTGAAGAGACACAAGCTGACTATCAAATAATCTACTTGCCAAGGTGATCAATAGCTGGATAAATAGTGGAGAAGTAATCTCTTAAGTGGTTGGATGTCCCTCCCTCCCTGGCTGGATATGAGCTACGTTGGGAGAATGGCACCAGCAAACACTGTCTGGGGGGGGTCTTGCACTCTGGAGAGACTCTGCTGCTTGGTGGTCTGCTTGGAAAGCACTTCTAGCACTTGTAATTTCCTATACATTTCCTTCCGCTGATGAACAAAGTTCCCAAAGTTGTCTTCTGGCTGTCCATGATTCGATGCACCTTACAATTGCTGTGTCCTTCCACGGAGTCAGCAGCTGGTGGATCTAGGACAGTTTCCAAAAGTTGTGCTGCCAACCACTTTACCTGTTAAAGTTTGGCACCTAGCTCACATGAAGCTCTCCCTCCTCTTATGCTGTGCTCATTTCTACTTCTTGGTAGCGCACAAAGAAAACTTAAGCATTTTACAGAAAAATAAATGTGCTCTCACGGATATGTATAAAATTGCCTAAGTCTGTGTGGGGAAACTATGTTTCCTCCTCTTTGGACTTGCTCCTTCCTCCTCTTAACATGTGGAACAAATGTCTCCTTTGGACCGTGATGGGGTAACTTGGAGAGGTCGGCAGAATTGCTGCAGACGGACCCTGGGCTGGTTTTATTTTGCTATTGAACCTTGATGGAAACGCATGCACAGCAAGTCAGGGCCTGTCCCTTTTCCTTTCTCCTTTCTCTCTCTCTTTTTTTTTTTTTATTTCTTCCAGGAGTGCTGATGATAAGAAAAGCAATGTCTAAATCTTCTTAATGGTGTTTATGCAAGCAGTTTTGCTTAGCTGCAGTCCCTGCCACCCCCTCCCCCGTCCACCCTCCCCTCCCATCTTCCTGCTAATATCGCTGCTTCATTCCTTTCCCTGTTGGCTATTACTATGGACTACAGCGAATCTAAAACTAAATAATCCCCTTAGTGTCAAGTTTTCTGGGCTGAGCAAATAAATCTAACCAAATGCATTATCTAGGTAGAGGAGGCTGTTGTAAGGGGGAAAAAAGATAAAAGCTATTTTACTTTAAGGCAAAGAGTAAAACCATCATTTTTCATTCGCATTGTACTTTTAAAGTTGGTGGGTTTTGTATTTTATTTTAACTTCACTGTTCAACCCTTTTCTCTTTCCATTGTAATTAAAAAAAAAAAAAAAAAAAAAAGGCAGTAAAGCATCTGATTTCAAGCATTAAAGAGAGGAAGAAAGACCCCAGATAAGGCGCCATTCAAATCAAACCTCTCAGACGGGTAATTCTGATCTGGCAGTAAAGTGGTCTAAATAAATAAACCCTTCTCCACTTCTCCTTCTCTGTGGAGGGGGGATGAAGGATATTAGAAAACTCATTTACAGGAGGAAAAGCACATGGAAGATCTGCATGTTGCAGGACAAGGAGGAGAGGTCTGCAGTGGTTTTGCCCTGCCTCAAGTTCACAAGTTGGCAGCTCACAGGAGCAGGACTGGATCTATCTCTCTGTGTGGTGGCAAAGAAGTCCAATTTTTGAGACGGCTCAGCCTACATTTGGAGACAGAACTAACACAAACCTGGGGACAAAGTGCTTCACACCTGGAGAGCTGTGTGCTTAACTTCTGTTTTCATCTGATGGGTCTTTGGAAGCACAAGCAAAGCCATTCAGCTATTAGCTAGCTATTCTTTTCTGCAAATCCAGAGCCAGCATCAGCCAATGGAGCTCCACTAGATTTGTCCCAGCCAAAATTCTGTCCGACGTTGTCCCCATAGTTCCTGCCATTCGCACATGAACCAGATTTGGTCACCTCTGCCTTTCTCACCAGCCTTTCCTCTTTCCTGATGTCTATATACTGCATGTGGTTTATGATATTCCCTCTGGACACCAGTATGACTTTTTTTTGCATGCATAAACAGCATAAATGACCCAATACCGGCACCATTTATCTGAATTCATCCTCTCCCCTATTGGCTCTTTTCAAACACAAACCAGATTAAGAGGTGCCTAGTGTGGCTTCTGCAAAATCAGAACCTGACTCATACGTTTCTGTAAAATAAAAACCCTTGCATTTTGGCTTAGCTGTTGTGGTTTAACCCCAGTCAGCAACTAAGCACCACACAGCTGCTCCTTTACTCGTCCTCTGGTGGGATGGGGAGAGAATTGGAAGGGTAATAGTGAGAAAACCCATGGGTTGAGATAAAGACAGTTTAACAGGTAATGCAAAAGCAACACTCATAAGCAAAGCAGACAAGGAATTCATTCCCCACTTCCCATGATCAGGCAGGTGTTCAGCCATCTCCAGGACAGCAAAGCTCCATCACACTTGGGAAGACAAACACTATCATGCTGAATGTCCCACCTTCCTTCTTCTTTTCCCAGTTTTATATGCTGACCATGACACCATATGGTATGGAATATCCCTCTGGTCAGCTGGGGTCAGCTGTCCCAGCTGTGTCCCATCCCAACTCCTTGTGCACCCCCAGCCTGCTTGCTGGTAGGATGCTGTGAGCAGCAGAAAAGGCTTTGACTCTGTGTAAGCACTGCTCAGCAGTAACAAAAACATCCCTGTGTTATCAGCTCTGTTTCCAGCATAAATCTAAAGCATAACCCCATACAGCTACTATGAAGACAATTAACTCTAGCCCAGGCAAAACCAGCACACCCACATAAGTGAAAAGCCAAATGGACTGTGTATTTTGGATCTGCAGGCTTAGGCAAGAGCAGAAATATCTTGAATTGTTTGAGCTAAATGCACTAATAGTGTGAGAAGCTGCTCCTTCGCATACCCCCCCATCCCCATACAAAGTCTGCCCTCTCCCAGTTCAAAGCTTTTTTTCCACTTCAGGTCTGGAATAACTAAGTGATCAACTTTTTCTCTGCATTTGGTTTAATCCCTTTGTATATGTTTTTGGTACCTCACTCTGTAACCAGCCCACTAAGGTGATCTGCTCTTAAGATCCCTTAACATTTAAATTTCTCCTATTTTAGATGGTCAGACATTACTGTTTGGAATGGAACCCTTGCGCCTTTCTTTTCCTTTTTTTGGTTAAACAGACCTTATAAGTTTTAGACCCTCTAGTTCAGAGACTAAGCCCCAGGAAAAGAAATAGAGGGTTCATTATACCAGTTCTTTTTACAGATCTTCTTAAAAGACACAAAATCTCAGGCACTGCTCACATCGAGAAAAAAAAAAAAAAAAGCCAAACAGTAAAGACAACTCCATTTTGGGGATCAGAATTTGCAATAGACATCACAAGTAATCATAGGCCAGCTCTTGAACTGCTCTCCTTCCACATAGCAAGGACACCAGCTGAGGACCAGGCTCAATCAATTTGCAGTACAATAGTGCAAGCATCTCACTCATTTAATCTAATACTGTTCTGAACATCTGCACAAAACTGCCTGCTTGGCTATGGATGAACTCCAAAAGTTGAGGAAGGGGAAGAACTGCAATCTTTGATAAACAAGCTGAAGTATATTATCTGAGGAGATCATGTTGGATTACCCATGTGCCCTAAGATATTCTGCAACTTCTTCCCTGGCCGTCACCCATCCCTTAAAATCTCCTGGAAAAACACGACATGCAATTAAATTCATGCTCACATTATGTTCTGTAAAATCTGGCTTCAATTTCTGCCAGTATTAGCAGTCATTTCTGGGGCCTAGAGGAATGTCAATTCTCCAGTAAGTTCCTGTTGATCTGGAAAGTCCTAGTAAGTGTGTGCTAATACACACTGAGCTGCCTGCACTGAGAGAAAGTACATTTATATTAAAAACTCCTTTCAGTCCACCCAACAGGGCAGATGTGATTTATCCAGGTCCCTCTAGTTATGAGTATCAAAGGTCCCTCTTCTGAAGGTCAGACACGCTTGCACATTATCGTGGTGCAGCAAGTTACTTCATGCTGCAGCGTTGCTGACATCTGGCTCTGTGCTCTCCTGCCCACTGATGATTTGAAATGTGTCAGCCCATGGTGAAAGCCGGGAAAGTTGAAGCAAACACAGCAGGAGCACACAGATGGAGGGTGCACAGATGGAGGATGCTGGGATGTACCTGATAGTCATTGCATCGCATGTTTAAGCACAGGGTCACCCACAGACCAACAGAAGGCTAAATATTTATATGCTGTTAATGACAGTGTCAATAAACTGCAGCTTCACTGCAGGCTTCACTGGTTTACATTGTGACTTAATTAGCAGGTTGCCCTCTCTTCAAAAACCAAATATTCCCTCATTTCAAAACCTTTGCCACATGCGTCCTTACTCTTTTAGGAACTTGGAGAATATATTTTCTGACAGTTTGCTTGAACGCCACGCATAGACTGTTGTCATTCTGTGTTATTTCTTTACTACCCCCAGTTTATCACTTGGTACCAATTTATCTGCCAGCGTCCCAAGCAACTTCATCTCTTTTGGTGTTTTGAAATGCTTTTCTGCTGGGCACAGAAACGTGGCTACAAAAGTGCGTTGCTTCTAAGGAAACCTTTTCCCTGGTATGTGCCACTATTTGGCATTCAGCCTTCCCCATGACTCTGCAGGCTGAGGATGCCGAGACAATGCTCACAGCATTTCCTTGCAATCTGGGTGTATCCTCCTCCTGTGGCTTTTCTGAGCAAGCTGCAACTGGAAAAGATTTCTAGCATAGCTGCACCAGATCCTGGTCTCTGCCAAAATCAGCTAAATCTGCTCTCACCATTGTTCTCAACCACACCGTTTACATAGAGGTTTGTTTTTGTCTATCAGTTGTTTGTGCTGCTGATGGCTGTAGGTTCCTAACAGTTGTTGAACTGGTCACGAATGACAAAGTGAAAGAAGCCTGCTTAAAAAGGAAAAAAATGGGACCATCTTAAATCTTAATGCCAGCTTTCTGTCACTACAGCATTCCAAGTCTGGGAGTGTGTGATGGCTTTGGCCTTGATTATATTGATGATAATCCATCTGTACAAACACTGTGTGTGTATGTATACACACACATACATATACAGATAGATAAGTACACATGTGCAAAAACAGCCATGTTTTTTTTTCACACGGCCTTTTAGCGTCACAGGAATATGGGATTGAAAGGACCATTTCTGCCCACTAAGTTGGTGTGTCTCTTCATTTTACCCTTTTTATAATCTCCTCTATTTCCATGGGGGTTTTGGGTTTGGTTTTTTGAGTTTAGAGGTACCTCTCCATGCTGAGCCAGGGGACTGCCCCCACCCTGTGCGAAGCCTCCAGCCTTTTTTCAGGATGGCTGCCCCATCCCTGGCAGTGTTAAGGCCAGGCTGGATGGGGCTTGGAGCAACCTGGTCTAGTGGAAGGTGTCCCTGCCTGTGACAGGGGGTTGGAACTGGTTGAGCTGTAAGGTGCCTTCCAACCCAAACCAGTCTGTGATTCTACGAAATTGTATCTGTATTACATGTATAGTTTACGTCCTGATTTATCCAAGGTCTCTGCTTTCGCAGACATGGTGGTTTTATAGGCTTACCTTCATAAAACAGTTGCTCAGTGGTAGGTGCTATGGGTGCTCCAGGACACAGGCTCATGGCAGGTTTCCGATCTGTCCACAGCCAGGAAGGACAGTGCTTCCCAGGGAACAAACACAGATGTACTTCCAAGAGAAGAAAGTTAAAGAGTTACTTTATATCGTAAACACACCAAAACACCTTAAAAATAAAATTACATTTGTAAAAAACTCAGATTACACTGAACACATTCCTCCTACTTAAAATTTTATCCTGAGGTAGCCCAAAAGCTTTGCGAAAGTCACACAACACATCTTCATTAGGATAAAGCTGCCTCTAGGCCGAGGGGGAATAGCAAGAATTACAATTCATTCAAAATACTCCGTGCTGCTACACAGGGAGGAGTTTTGGCCAGAGATGCTGAAAGGCACGTGTGAGGGAGGACTGCCACAGCCGTTCCGAGGAGGACACAGATTCCGCTTTGGCATTTATAACTCCTCCTATTTCAAATAAATAGAAGCCTTGCAATTAGTCACTGAAGGGTTCAGACTCATGTGAGACAGATCAAAGCATGTATTTTCCACTGTGACACCATTCAGCCGTATTATTTACAAGGGAATTTTTAAAATGTGGGGAAAAAAAAAAGTGGATTTGGGGCATAAAGCGGAAGGGTTCCCTTCTCCAAATGCAAAAGCAAGACCTCCCAGGATTGTCATAACTTAGCTTTCCTTCTGTGTATTCCTCTTCTAATTTAACTTTTGATACAACGAGTGTGGCTTTTGAAGTCTGTGAGTGTTGGAGTCAGCATGATCGCTAGTGAAAAAATCTATGTGAAGAAATCTACTGGTGACCACAGAGTATATACAGCAATGAAGCATTATGTGGCAGTTCTGCTGACCCGTTTCGGTAACATAAGGATAGAAGGAAAATTATAAAAAATAACAATGCAATGAGCATTTACATGCAGGGACCTTTTTTTCCTAAGGAACTCATTGCTGTTAGACACAATTCAGGCCAAGTTTTTGGTGGAACTCAAACAAAAACTAGCCTTTTACACAGGAAAAGAGCCTATTGCAATAGTGATTTAAGGAAAACCATGGGGATGATAGCCCAGCTGCTGCTCCTTCCCTGGCACAGCTCACACCTGCCTAGAGCATCTCAGCAGGTGGACCTGAAAGCTTTGGCCCACAGCACTTCGCAGCCCTCACTTATCCAGAGAGATGCAGACACTCCCTAAACAAATTCCTGCATATCATGCTGATTGACTGAATGTTTGCAGTCAAGTTTACTCTCTAATCCACTCACTTTCAGCTTAAGCATCTAGGGAAGACTTTTCCCCAAAGAGTAAAGGCTATAGGAGACCATGGCTGGGGTTTGCCAACAGGGACTGAATGAGTGGAAAAAGTGTGGAAGGGGGGGTGCTGGAAAAAAGCAGGGGTGTTTTTAAGATGCTGATTTAAAGTGCTATTAAAAATGCTGCCCACATAGCCTTTTAACCCTCAAAGATATCAGATAACTTTTTTTTTTCCCTGCAGTGAGATGAAGTGTCTGTCATTATCTGTGAAGGTCTGTATCATATCGGAATCTGCCGGCACAGGTCAGCGAGTCCGTGGTGTTCTGGTCCCAGCTCCGGCACTGAATTACATTTCCCAGGCACAATGGCTGCAGAATGGGTGGGTGCTTTGTCATTTAAACTGCATAAAGAGGCAGAAATTGATTTTTATTGTGGATCTTCATATCTAATAAAGCTCTGAGGGGCTCTTTTCTTCTCAGATTGAATGGCCATTGAATGCTTTCAATCTAGTTCTGTGTTTCATGCCTAAACTGAATAGTGGCAGAAGGAAAATAGATGGGGGGAAGAGAGGCCAAGTCACTTTCCAGATTGAAAAGGATACAGAAGAGAAATAAATAAAAAAATAAAATAAAGTAAAAATGAATCAGAAAAAAAAAAAAAAGCCTTTTAAGTGGAAAGGGGAACTTTCCTGATGCGGAGGAAAAATTGCTTTGTGCAATGCACATGTGCATGACTGTGCCCATGGCTGCATAGTGGGGCGGAAAGACACGGGACTCAGTGAAATGTTACTGACGGTCCCTGGTGTTACCTGCATCTCAGTTCTGTGCTTTGAGACTGGAAATTTCCAGCTCCCTGGTCAAGACATGTTAATACTTCACACTCCAGAGCTACCCTCTGTGCGTTGCCCTCAGTAACTAATATTTTACTTGGGCTGCTGTAAAAAGGGAATGACTCAGTTTACGTTGACATTAATTAGAGGAGAGATTGGTTTAGAATACAGTGGTTTTAGTGTAATTAGTACCTAGTTCATCACATCCTCCTCAAATCAACAAAGAGACAATAATACATAATGGCTTTTCAGTTACTCTTTGATATGTATTGCTCATTTAGGCCTGTTCCCCTTGGGAAGCTTCATCACAATTAACAAGGCCAGTAGCGTTAGCATTAATTGGTCGTGCTGATGGTCTGATCTAAGGTCCTAAGGAGTCCTCCTATAGCATTGCAGACTATGGTCACTCTTGGGAGCTCTGCCTAATTGAATGTTGAGTCTCGATTGTTAGACCCGAGAGAAATAGTCATTGCCTGCTCACAGGCTGAGGCTTTGAAGCAGCAGTCCATGGATGAATGAAATGCTCCCTGACAGCCCCTGCAGGACCTGAAAGGGGTGTCACAAAGGAACCAAGTCCACTGGGGTCCCCCTCCTGCCCATACCACCAAACTAGCACTTTGCTGCGCTCCATCTTCAAGTTCTTTGACTCCACCATGTGGAAACTGAGCTCAGAGGTGACAAGATGTAAGGAGTGCATTTCTTGCATTGTCATTTTTGTTGATTTCAGTATGTGAGTGTGATTTGACTCACATTCTTGTACCTTCATAGCTAGCACTGGGAAATCCCTCCAATGTAGGCCAGTGCAGGATGTTAACAGCTTCCCAGTTCAAACCACAGGAAACCTTTTACATTGAAGAACATGTTCCAATTTCATTTTCTTGCAACTATACAAAACCCTGCCATAGGTGTCCGTCTTCTTAACCATGGCAAAATTAAGGTGATGAGAACTACAAACTTTTGATGAATTCTGGACTCCAGCAAATATAAAACTCTCAACCCTGTGCCTGAAGAGCTTGTCCTTCAGCCTGAGCCATGAGGGCATTGAGCATCCCTGTCCTCCTGGTATCTAAGGGTATTTAACCTCACTGAGAGCCTTCTGAAATGTCCACTGCCTCCTTAGAATCACTGCTCAGCTGCTGGTTACAGAGGTCAGGATGACCAGTGGGCTTCCTGGCAGCCCATGGATGCTCAGATTTCCTTTTCAGTAAGGCCTCTCTCACATATACACCCCTAGCTGCTTTACTGTCAGCACATAAAAAGAGAAGTGGAAGATGCCAGCTGGATCTTTCCTCTCCTGTCCTGGAGAAGAGGACTTTAAAAGTTAAGCAAAGCAAACCTCCCACTGGATACACGACTCCTTCACCACACATTTCCTTCAGGAAAGGGATTTTCCTTAGGCTGCTGTAAAATGGGAATGACTCAGTTTATGTTGACATTAATTAAAGGAGAGATTGGTTTAGAATAATGGGGTTTAATGTCATTTGGCTTCTCACCTCCCTGTTTCATCACCCTTGGAAACCTCCTCCAAATAGCTTTGGATGTAAGCCCCAGGCAGCTGAATGAAGGCCAAAAAAACAGGGTGGTTACAACTTTACTTCCCTCTGAAAATCTTAGAACAAACCAAGTTTCTCAGAGTGAGAGATGAAAACTACACAGAAGTGTTCATCCTTCTCCCAGAGCAGAGAGCTCAGCATAAACCACTGTGAAAGGACTTGCCCTTCCTAGCACTGAGAATCAACTTTTTGGAAATTGGGACCCCAAAATTGCAAGTTGTTGGTACAAATCCTGGGTGTCTTCACCAGGAGCTAAGTGCAACCTTGCAATACATTGGTGATCCAGAAAACCAAGACAATGACAGACTGTATTCAAAAAGATAGAAAAATACTGAAAACACTGTAATGGAATTATAGAACTGCATGATACACCTTCACTCAGAATAACATTTTCTATTCCAGTCTCCTTGCCTCGAAATGCAGACGTGGGAAAGGTCTAGGAGAGGGCAAAGGAAATTATTAAGGGCATGGAAAGACGTCCATGCAAAGAGAGATTAGAAAGATCATGGCTACATAATTTAGAGACTACATGAATAAGAAAAGTCATGATAGAGATATATAAAATAATTTGCCTTTTTCTGGTTTGCTGAGCTTTTGTGAACTCAGCCTGCACTGGTTTTCCTTCAGATCCATGGAGGACTCAGGTGCACTTAGCAAGCAGGAAAATAAACATCCTAGACCTAGAGGGCATTCACTAAGAGCCTGGAGTATGGAGTATTATTTGAGGTTCAAAATGAGTCATTTTAAGTAATGTGGTCCTGGATGCAAGGACCTTTTTACAAAGAAGGAAATCTCTCAGGAATCCCTGCCCTTTGATTCCCTTGGGGAGGCTTAGAGAAGTCTCTTCATTCTACCCAGGTGTCAATAACAGCATTTTCATCACCTCTGCATCACAACTATTTTTCTTCATACCCCCTTCCCTGAGGCCAGGGTCTCACCATCTTTGGCAGTACTGGTCATCCATTAATATCTCAGCTAAATTATAAGACAGCCCCCTTTCTTTGAACTAGCTTTGTAGCCAGAAGGTCCTACTCTAGACCCTGCTCCAACATCTTACGTCAGACATCTCACTTTCTGCAAAGCTTCTGGTGAGCTTAAATTGCTCACTACAACTTGCTAAGTCACTAAGTTCTGGTCACCATTAAACAGGGCTATGTGGGAAGTGCCCTACAATCCTGCAAAAGGTCTCCTCTTTCACACCCCATCAATGTCTGGGTCAGGAGGACAGGAGCCAGACCCCTTGGGCAGGCTGGAGCACATACAATCTTTTAGGACTAGCTGATATTTCCTTACCAGTACAAGTGGATAGCAGTTGAGGATACCATCAAGGAATACCACAGCAGACCCATAGCTGAAATAGAATAGCTTCTCTACAGCTTAAAAATAAAGACTGATCAAGTTGAACTGATTCTCCCTTAAATAAGGAGCAAACTTGCTAAAATAGCAGCTGGGACAGGTTAGAGACATAATTGTTAAGTGAGGCAGTGCCCAAAATTGCAGGCAGGCTGGCCAGGAAGCTTATAAACTGAATGGATACAACCAGCTGCTGTGAGTTACTGAGCTTTTTACTGCACTGCATCTTATTAAAACATTCATGCTGGGGTGTATAATGTCTCCAGACTGAAAAAAAAGTTAGGGAAGAAATAGAGAGACAGAGCCAAAGCTGAAACAAATCCTCTCTTGAATACCAGGTCTTAACTATAGGTTATGAGTCTTTTAAAAAACTTAGCCTAGAGGCTAGAAATAGCTGTAAAAAGTCGTCTTTATTTTTGTTATCCGCTTTTGGCAGCTGGCTGTCCCCAAAGCTGAGGAAGATGAAGGACAGATGCTCCTCTCCTGGGCTTTTTTTTGACCAATGACCCCAGCTGTAAGTGAGTCTGATCCAAGAAGAGGGCTGTGCTGAGGGTCAATGATTAGGAAGTTTCAAAAGTGCTGCTCTGTGGCCGAGGACAGGCAGCGATAAGAGCTCCAGGTGAAGTGGTCAAAGCCAGGCTGAAATAAGTGATAGCGATGGTTAATACTACAGATTGCGACCCGTGACACCAGTTGAGTTTGTCAGGCTTAATGCAGCAAGGGGATTTTCTCTGTTTCTCTCTGAGGCCTCCTCCCTTGTTTGCAATGTCACAGATAGGCGTCACTCATGCTGGATTCGTCTGACTCCCTGTCAAAGTGAGATTTATTCATGGGAGTTGGTTTTGCCATGGAAAAATAAATGGCACCTTCTCCCTACAGGGGTATGGCTAGTCTGCATCTAGTGAAGGCAAATCCTCCAAGCAGCTCCCTGAAAGGCCATCTTATCTCCATCTCTAGCCCCTCTCATGACCCACCTCTCCATGAGAGCACATGCATATGCAATCCTATATAATAGAGCCAGTATGATTTTACAACTTCAGTGGATGCAAACCTTCATAAAAATCGCTCAGGGTAAAATTACCTTTTCCGTGTCTCGCTTTTCCTCCTTTCTTCTGCCTCATAGCAGAGCACAGCATGGTTATATTTGAACAAATTAGTCATTCAGTTTATTTTTTAACCATTGCAAGAAGAAAGATCTGGAGACGTGTGGCCTGCCACTTTGATCTGGAAGGGCAAATCCTCTATTTCTGCATGTCTATAGAGATTTCAGATTAGCAAAGTATCTTGTCTAAAATCATGTACACAGTACAATGTCTTTTCATGCTGCTGAGAGGGTAGCACTTAGCAGTATTAATGCTGCAGGTCTAAATCTGCTGTACCTATAAGTATTTTCTGTTCATATTGCATTTGTTTGTAGCAATGCGTACCTGCTTGTGCCCTCATTGTTTGGGGGGTTAACAGTTTGGGTTTTATCCTCAGAAGTGTTGACATCTTGGATATGAACAGTGTTACGGTAACAGAAGTCAATTCAGCAGGTCTGCAGAGTTGTGGCAGCTATTGCAGCATGGTCTGGATGGAGTTCCTTTTGCCATGAACTCAAGCTGCTCTACTGTAGTGGTTTCTTTTCAGTTTTCACCAGGACTCCAGCTCGCAGTGCTCTACCGGAGCATGTGCAGCTGCAGAAACTGCTCCTCATCTCGACTAAAAAGTATTCAAAATGATGCAGGGAGTAGAAGTTTGAGTTAATTACAAATTATTCTCGATTTCACTAGCATTTTATTAACAAATCCACATTAATCCAGAATTAAAGCAGGGTGGGATTATAGGATTTCTTTCATCTGAAGCTTGGAGCAAGGGAAGTCTATAATAAACCTACCTATTCATTTGACACAAAGCTGTTCTATCAAATCTACCACATGTGGCCCCCCCTACCCCTTCTTTGCTACATACATATGCAATCCTATACAATAGAAACAGTATATTTTTACAATTAACTAGAATGTGGTAAATTGCCTTTCCAGCACCTTCAGCCTTGAAGACAATTTTCTGGCTTTCCAGGCTATGCAGACACACTGGGGACATCTTTCACTTGGTGCAGACCTACCAGCTCCATGCTTGAGTCCATTTCCACCATCAGAAGAGCTGACCGCGTAGCAACATATTTAACTTCATGCATTTGCTTCCTCTGCAAATTGAGGCTTACACCACAAGGTGGGACACACCAGAGGAAGAAAAGGAGAGAGCTGGAAGAAATAAGGTGGAAAGGCAGAACTGTTTCATCTTGATCCTGCCACGGTCCTCAAAGTTGTCTTGAAAGTTTTCACAGAAAGGAGCTAGCTAAGGGCCTGAAATAGTTTGCTTTAAGATATAATCCTTTTAATAAAACGTAAGGGTCAGAATTTCACATTGGCAGTGAACATTTTGCTAAATAGGGCATGATGAGTTTGCTGTTCTGATCCTGGACTGGTCGCTTGGGCTTGCATGTTGTGGTGTATAATAACTGCATGAAATTGCCGTCTCTGCTGGCGTTGGTGCAGGGCTGATCAGTCCCAAGTGTAGCAGCTCCTGAGCTGAAATTATTCTTTTTAATTTTACAGACCAGTCCAAAAAAACAAACAAACAAACAAACCCTCCCCTACACACACACAAAAAAAAAGCCACAAAAAAACAACCAAACAAAAAAAACCCCCAAAAACCAACCAACCAAAAAAACGCCCAAACAACAACAAAACCCCAAAAACCTCCAGAGAAAATAAAATTCAGGTTTTTCAGAGCTTTATTGTCTCACTCACTGGGGGCACCGTGGATATCTGAACACTGAAATTATTTCATTTTATACCTTCAAACCCAATCAATTTTCCCACAGGTTTCTCGTGAAATAAAAAGGGGATTTGCCTATGGGTAAGTCTGCTGATTCAAAAAGATATGTTTATATCTCAGAAATCAGCATTTTCAGCCAAGTCTCGTTGCTGCTACTCTACATTTAGATGTGACAACAGGCTTGGAACTGTGCAGAAATGAGACACATCAGCTCTCTGAGACATGCAAGTGATGGGGCTCAGAACAGGGCTCCTTCAGAGGTGAGTTGCATTTTTTGGGTGTCTCTTTATACTACCTTCAGTCCAGGTCTGTTTTCCCATGAATATTTTTGAGACTTGTGAACAAGTAAGCATGTGTTAAAGAAGGGAGATTAAGCCCATTGCCACCTCATCAGCAGTTGTGATCATTTGGAGAGTGAAGGGCAGTATTTAACTTTTTAGGCAGGATTCTTTTACTTGGCCTTGGTGTCTGGACCTACAGTGCTCAGTTCTTCGGTGCAAATATGGTTTCATTCAATTGGGAACTGCAGACCCCAGTGACCATCTGGAGCTTTTTTGGGGCCTTGCACTTACTTGCTCTTCATATTCAGACCGATCTGTGAATGGACATCCCAGAGACTTTTGGGTAGATTACTCGGATGGCTACCTCTCCAGTAGGGTAAAGCTCACCCTCTTGCTTTCAAACTCCACTGATAAACCTGCTGTTGACCTCAATGCTTACCCTTTCAGCAAAGCAAATGCAGAGAGAAATGATACATGAAGATATCAGCTCTTGCTTCTGACTAAATCTGAGATGGTAGTCTTGATGTATCCTTGGTGTTCAGAGCTTGGCCAAGCACTGGCTCCAAGACAGATAACTGCAGAGCCTCTTCCAACTCCTTGCAAAGCCAAGGGAGAGGCAAGGAGAAGTGGGCATGAGTGACGGTCACACCTGAATGTCAGGGTAATAGGTGAATGCTGTTTGGGTTTTAAGCAAAGTGGAGCACATTATCTTTGGGTGTTTAATTCCTGCATGCCCCTCTGGCTTTACTCAATCCATGCTCTAAAGCAAACCCAGGCAAAGCTTGGGTTTCCCCTCCCCATCTGGCATATCACAAATAACATTGCTTGTACCTGCAATCCAGGGACCCCTTGGTGATGTTTTCTGGATGCACCTGGGCAGGCAATCACTGTAGTGCAGAGTGGTCCTTGTACCGAGGTACCGATACACTGCCGAACAGCCTTTTTAATTAATCCCTTTTTCCATAGCCAGTTGCTGGAATAGCCACCAGCCTTCAGAGTGCTGCTGGGAGCTGCAGTGAGGACTGGGTGTAGCTTTCTTCAGAAGACAATTTATTGTCTATCTGCTCATTGCCAAGTCTCTGCTGTCTTCACTGTAGGCTTAATGCTGGGAGATGGGGCCTTTTGGTGCTCTTTAATAGCAGGCAATTTGGAGTACAAACAACCCTTTTGTGCCTGTCACTTAAGGACTCCCCTGATAAACATGGCTGTGGAGGGAAGCTGACGTGAATATATGAGATTCCTCCTGCCCACAGCCAGTGCCAAGATCCTAGGCAAATGCAACATCTGCATCAGGTCCTATTAAGTAAATTAATGTTCTGGATTTATTTATTATTTTTCTTAATAAAAACGTAGTAAAAAAAGAAAGAACCCAAGAAGTTCTTTTACAAATTAGTCGTGATTTGCAAGAAAAATGATGCAGGTTTTGATTGCTCTGTTGTCCCAGAGCAATCAAGGGAGCTCTTGGACAACAAATAAGCTCAAGACTGAGACATCCATTAAGCAGACCATTTGTATCAAAAAGTTTCTTCTTTCCCACCTCAGCTCAAGCTCTTATTTTGGGGAGGTTGGGGGTGATGCACATGTTCACTTATGCAGAAGCCGATGCTCTCCTAGCTGTCCCTAACCTTCACCTTGGAGCCGGAGGGAAGATGGTGGTACCCAACAGAAGCAGCATCCAGGAGACCCACGGCCTGCTTGCAGTTCAGCCCCCAGCTGCTTGGAGGAGCTGGAGGAGAAGGTCAGACCTCATTGTCATCCTGGAGAAGCAGTGTAGAGGATGACACAAGATCTGGGCCAGGGAAAGCAGGGGCATCTTCCATGGGACCCCATCTCGCAGGCAGTGAAGAGCACTGGGGCACGATGCCCATGGGAAACACCAGGCTGTCTCTACTTGTCCCTTGCCGGTGACACAAGTCCTTCACCTGCCAGTCTGCCCCAGGCTCCTCCTGAGCTCCCCACAAATACAGCCAGACTTATGCCATTAAACGCATCTAAACAACATGCAGAACACAGCTTCCAAAAAGCCAGTCTCAAAATAACTTGCACTCTAATGCAAGCAGCAGACAAAGCTGAAGAAAAGCAGAGGAGCAGGCACCCTTCAAGCTAAAGCATGTTATTAAGGAATATTCCTTTTTTGAAGTTTGTTGATTTTATTTTTATCATATTTTAGCACAAACCCTTTTCATGTTATAAATTAAGTAACTGCTGCAGAAGGGTTGTGGGGATTTTTTTTTTTTTTAGATGCATTTCCTATAGAGAGATTTTTAAAGTTTCCAGTACAAAAAAAAAAAATAAAAATCATGGAAAGCTGTGTTGAATTATGTGATACATTGAAATTAAAATGAAATTCCAAATTATCTTGCAGTCAGGGGCTGATGTGGACTGAGTGATAATAAATAAAGGTTAAAAGGACATTGGCAAGTCTTTTTTCATGGCTTTCAATTTTTCCCCTCCCTGTTGTTTGTAAAAACCTCTTAGAAGATTAAAAATAATATTTCTTTCGCTATTGATTTTTTCTTTTTTTCCCCCCACATTTGAAAACAGCATTTATTTATTTTCTGTGTTTCTAATGGAGCTGGGATTAATGTGGCTTTATTTGTTCCCTGCTTCGCTTGTGCTTCCGTCTCATGAAGTGACTGGGTGCAGCCTGGGGAAGGGTGTTTGTTAGCAGGGCTGCAGCAGCCCAGCACCAAAAGCCTCATTGAAGCAGCAACCAGGGGCCAAGGTCATCAGTAAACATTTTGACCCTGGGGCAGCCACACAAAAAACTTACCTCATTTCACTTTGGCGCTTGATATTTCTAGGTCTAGGGTTGTGCACTGGTCCCAGGACTCCATCCCATTGTGTCCTGTACTGTGGAAAGAAGAGGATATGCTGTCCACTTCTGGACAGAAGACTTGGAGAAATACACGGTGGGAAATAAGTGTTTTCACCTCCCACAGCTTCATGTGGAAGGCAAGTCTTTAGCAATATACCTTGCACCCAATGGTGGGGTGGGAGGACACATAAAAGGATTTATCTTTTCAAAAATCATAGAATCATCGGATGGTTTGGGTCAGTAGGGACCTGAAAGATCATCTACGTTCACCCCCTGCCATGGGCAGGGACACCATTCTTCATCCTGGTGTGTGTTCAAGTTCTCGAGCTTGGTTGAGCTCTGGTTAGACAGGGATATTTTCTCATTGTTATTGATTGTGGTTGGGAGGCATCTGGAGTTTTGGGGTGGGAAAGGCAGGGTGTAAAAGCAATTTAAACGTTAAGGCTTTTGACCACCTAATTGTGTAAACTGTAATTAATAATATTTTGGTCTTCAATAACTGCAGGGGGAGGATTTTGGTGCAGTAAATATTAAACTATTTGAAAATGCATGAACAACAGAAAATTGGGATAATTGTATTACTCATATAAACACTCGTGACACTGTAAAACAAATAAATATATGCATTTAAAATGGATGTATTGTGCATGCCCATGAGGATGGTGTACCATGAAACTGTTTAAAGACATTTCCCAGCAAAGTTGTAGGAAGAGAAGAAAAATAAAAGCTCAAGTGAGTTAATGCTTTTGGATCAAGAGGAGGGGTTCTGTGCACTACATAGGCTATTTGCACCTCCCTGGGTGGACAATGTGGCCCTTTCAGCCTGGTAGTAGTTTGGGCAGTAGTTTAATATGTTTTGGTTTGACAGATTTTGGTAGGTCAACCAGCTGCCTACGGGAAGAGAAAACACCAGGAAAGATTATTTTCTTTGAGGATAAATCATCAGAATAGGGATAGATTTGTTTCTGGATGCCATGCTTCAGGTATATATATTTTTAATGTATTTAAAATATTAAAGATCTAATCCTATCTCTCCGTGATAGAAGTTCAATTAAGCTGAGATTTGGCCTTACCCATTGATGGTGAGGGTCAGTTCAGGGAAAATCACAAGGTTTAGAAACATCAGCAGTCAACTCCTAAGTTAAATCCATGGTAAGCAAAGCCTTCTATGCTTCTTCCCTCAGGTTTCCTTCTACTCTCCTCTTACCCCGGAAAATGAGGCACCAAATCATCCTTAATCCCCCCAGCCGTGCCCACCAACATTTTCCTGTTAGGAAGACAAAATCTTATTCAGGGGGAAAACAGTTTACTTTGGTAAATACCAATTTCTACTAATAAAAAAATGCATCTTTTTTAACAGGTTATATTTTTCTGTCAACAAAGCCTGTTTCACTGGATGATGCTCTCTTACATACGGCCATAAGGATGTAGGATCTCAAGAGCACATCTGCTCACCTATCCTGGCAGATCCACCACCACATTGCTGAGGACCTGGTCAGGCAGTGGCTTGACTTTCCACCTGAGGACCCTTGGGGTGACTTTATCTTCTCTTAGATACAGTGCACTGCATACAACAGGGAGTGGATTGCACCAGTCTCCAGGCTGCAGAGTGTGGTAATGCCTTCATACACGTCGAATACATGCCACTTCATTTGCAGTCGTGGTTTTCCTCTTGAAAAGACTACAGCAGCATTAGGAGGGTTGGAGATAGGTGATAAGAATATTAGATGTTATTCGTGGCTCTAATCAGAAGTGAGGATGGAGGGACTGGAATGGATTAATTTAGAGAGGAGCAGATATGCTGGAGGTATTCAGAATAAAATCAGCAGGGAAAGGAGAGATGGATTTCAGTTCACCACCCCTACAAAAAATAGAATCACTTTGTGGTGCCTGCTCTGCACCTGTGGAACAGAAAAAAAATATATAATTTTTTAGGGACAGGTTAAACTTCCACCACTTTTAGGGATAATCCACCCTAAAATCCAAGAGGGGAGGATGAACCCTCTGCAGCCGATGGGGAAAGTGACTTCCCCAGAAAGAAGCTGAGCTGGCTGACCCATTTGCAGCACTGGGACAGGGCTGTTTTTTTGCAGGAATTAAGGTAACTTCCCAAAAGCTAGGTCCGTGGGGACCCAGCATGATATGAGTCCTCGACTGACCAAGGCTGGTGTGAAGATGCTGGATGGACATCCTCATCTTGCTTTCCTCATCAGCCTAAACACTGTGGGGAGAAGTGTTTCACTAATTGTTAAGGTGGTTAATCGTACATCCACTTCAGAGAAGAGACAGCAGACTAGGATATTATGTCTGCCTTCAGAAGGTCATAGGCCAGAGCAGACAGCTTTGGTTTCATGCCTTTTTTGCTCCATGGTCTGCATGACTGGTCTTATCCCCAGCACCAAACAGGTCTGGTGGGTGAAGTGCAGGAGCTCTGCAGCGCTGTCTGTTTGGGAAAAGCAGTCACTCTGCGTTCCTGCCTTCTTGGCTTTTAACACCAAGTATTTTGGGCAGAGAGGGAGGCTGGGCTTCTGCATGAGATGCAGGATGCTGGGGATGCAGCCAGTGCACAGGAGATGGTGCCAGCAAATCTGTGCTGGCGGCCAGCTGAACCATGGCTGGTGAACCCCTTTGGGGCAGCAGTGGTGAACCTGCAAATCTGGTATGGGTCATCCATGCACAGTGATCTGCTAGCACAAGGTGCAGCATTCCCTTGCAGCACACTGGCACCCCTGCTCTGGGAAGGCCCCTCCTAGCAAAGGTAGGGCATTTATTTTTTGGTGCCTTGGCATCTCACTGTGAAAACAAAAGCTATTAATGTCTCTGGTTTTTGTTTGGGCTGTAGGCTCCTTAGAAGGGGGTAAGCCTGACAAGACTTCTTTGTATAGGACCCAGCACAGAGGGAACTTACAGTCCAAAAAGAAAAAAAACCCAGAAAAATCGATAACAGGACAAAAAGAGATGCTGCTGAGTTTTAATTCCTTGTGACCACTCCTTGGTATGGTAGTTGGTGTTCTAGGATTAGCAGTGTGCCCAAAATAGGGTTCTGAGAGACAGACAAGTTCATTTCTTCAGCATATATTAAAACTGTTAAAAAACTTTGCTGTGTGAACCCAGTATTTCCAAGGAGCAGAAGGTGTGTTTGTTCCCTAAAAAAAAAAAAGAAGGAAAGGCAGAGAAGCAATCTATCTCCTGAGAATGGAAGTAAATTTGGGCATGAGGCTTGGCTCTCCTCCATTTCCCTTAATCAGTGGAGAAAAGAAATTGTCCATGAGCAACTGGGATATGATCAGCCTAAAATCCCCATAGGAGAAGAACTCAAAATATGCAGGATCACCTGCAGATGGTTTTCTCTTTTTTTGGGGGGGCGGAAAGGAGGGGGGAGGTAAAAGGGGATTAAACAAAACCCTCCCCATTTTCAGGTGTGCACTGGAAACCCAGCAACAAGTACAAAGGCTGCTTGCCTTGAAACTCCGAAGTTTCAGCACAGCAGACTTTCTTATCACTCTGCCTACAACGTGTATGATACTTTATTAGCATCTTCCGCGGTAATCCCAGCAAAACTGAGGGGAAAAAAGTGTCAGATCAAAAGGGGGAGTATGAAAGCGGGCGGCTAAGCAGGTTGCTGGGATGCTAATGATTGCTTCCTTCATTCTCTGAGTGTCACGCACAACATGTCTAAGCCCAGCGCAGCGCGTAAGCCACACAAATAGCCATATTTGTTAACATTCATGTGACTCTTTCGTCTGAGCTGTATTTCCTTGAGTACACCACAATGAAGAGTTTCTTTTAATAGGGATCAACCAGCAAAAAACAACTGTGAGGGACTTTTCTCTCCCTCTCCCTCCCTTCCTCTCTCTCTCTCACTCCCTCTCTCACTCTCTCTAAACCTTTTACACTGCGGCTGAACAAGCCTCTGGATAAAGACTTTATCCAAAAACCCCCTCTTTAAAGTTATTTCAAATTTCTCTGCAAGGCTTTCAGAAATCTGTTTGTTTGAGGGCAGAATTAGATGTGACCGGCGTTTTATTGTGACATAAAACCATATTTCTTCCCTGGAAGATTAAAAAATAAAATCGGTTAATAAGAAAAGCTGTCAGCAACAGAAAATGGCTGACATAATCCGTTTATCCTCCGAGCAATAAAGATATTGGTCCTTGGGAGTCTATCCTCTCTCTCATGTTATTTCGCCCAAAACATTATCTTCCCAGCATTCTGATGGATTAAGAAGTCATATGGGAGATAGCAGGGAAATGACAGATACAAAAAAAATAATATCCTTTCATTTCCCCTCCTCCCTGCACTCTCTCTCTTTCTCTCTCCCATTTTCTCCCCAGCCCCTCCTTCCCCTGCCTCCCTCTCTCTCTTTTTCTCTGTCCCCTTGGAAAAGTGGTCCATCTCTTTTATTCCCAGCATCCCAGTGCTCTGCTAGAAGTCCCAAGCCACTAACCCCAGAGCGGTGGGGAGAAGTGACACAGAACTTCTTGCATGCCTTGGTCCCTCTCGCGCACGCGGATGCTAACAGCTCGGCATCATTTGATAGCTGAATACCTCCTGAATTTTTAGGAGCTGTAGTCACAGCTCTTTGTCCCTGCATTGAAACATGTCTGAGCAACTTACTGGAGGAAGAGAAATGAAATCCACCACTGGGTTTGAGTGGAGCATAGCTCAGGCTCTTTCCTGGGGTTTTTTTTTGGTGGTGAAATCTATGGATGGAAGAGGGCTCTGGTCTTCAGAAAACTCCTTTCTTTGTTCACAAGCATCTTCTTGATGCCCTCTTCTAGTGAAGAACAGCAACTACAGAAGGTCATCTCCACAGCAGATGAGTGAGCAATCCGGGTGGCCTCATTCTTGGTCTTGGCGACCACTGTCTGTCTGTCTTTCTGGAGGCCCTGGGTCTACTGGAGAGAAAACACATCACAAGGCTGAGGTCCTAGGACTCTGGGACACACTGCTTTGACCCTGACACTATGTGTCTGGTGGCTTTCTGTTCCACTTGAGTAGCCTTTGCATTTCCCCTTCTCTCAGGGAATCTGAAAAGTCCCCTCTGCCACCAGCTCCTGTTCTGCCATGGCTCTATCTGAACAGGGCTTGCTCCAACATCAAAACAAATTCCCCAAAAGGCTTTGGAGGTACAGATGCAGGGCTGGGAGGGACATCAGATACCATTTAATCCCTTTCCCATGCCTAGGGCAGGATCATGCAGATCTAAAGCATCCCTGAGAAATGTTCACCTAACCTTTCCTAAAAATATCCTGTATTGGCCACCTCCACAGGAAATTTATTCCAGTGTTTCTCTATCCTTAGCACCAATGTGTTTTTCTGAGCACCCGACTTAAATCTTCCATGCTGCATTTTAGGACTGTTACTTCTCTTCCTATCTCCAGCAGACATGAAGAACAATTTATTGTCTTTATCTTTTCAGCAACCTCTCAGCTAGCAGAAGACTATCCAGAAAGGAAATGAACAGGAGGAATGACCTTATTGTTCTCCTCATCCCACCTGTTTCTTTTCCAGGTAAGCTTTTCCTGCAGGATTGTGCTTTCTTGATCTACAACCACCTTTCTGCCTGCCCTATGCTGAGCATGGAGTTTGTTGCCATGCAGCCTGGGTCCTCAAATCCACATTTGGGGAAGGTCTTCTCTCACCCTTCCCCTTCTTCCCTGCTATCTCCTGGTCACTTCACAGCCCTGACTCAGCCTCCGCTCTCAGTTACAGGTGACGGAAGTATGTTTCCAGTGGGTTTTTTTGTCACAAGTCAAAATATATGAAAATCAAAGTTTTAAGCTAAAATAAAAATAAAATGTGCCTGCCTTGGCAACTTTCATGGAAATTTTCTTAATTTTAATTCTTTTTTTCAGCTCTTTTGCATCTTTTGAGCATTTTAATTAATTTCTTCACCTTTTGCCCACCAGAATCAGCTCTGCTTTGCTATTTTGTGTGATTTAATGGATTATAAAGGATGTGTTATCAACTTTTTTGCTCAGTGTTTACCTGACACCCAGGTTGAATTATTTGCCCACAGATGCTTCCCCAGATCTGTCCCCCTAGCTCACAGCCAGAAATGTTTTTATTTTGAGAACTATGTTGTAAAGTGAAAAATACATCTACTCATGATAAAACGCAGCATTTTAAGATTTTGAGTTTTACCTAAAAGAGAGAATGTAATCAGTTATAATGTCCATTAAGATTGCAAAATTGAAAGATCACCCTGATACCAGAAGCAGCAGCAGCGGGCTGGAAGTGCCCAAGTGAGGCCCAGCAAAATTCATTGCCAGAAGCACCACTTCCACCCAAAGCCTTCAGATGCTGCTGAATGGGCAGGTTGTAACCCTTCAATACATGTTGAAGGTCCAGATTTCTAGTGGTAAACCTAACATCTTCCCATATTTCTCCCACAAGGAGACCCACCTTACAGCTGATCCCTGAAGCAGAGAAAAATCCGTGTTTTGTATGTGAGGTTTATACATGAAAAATAATAAAGTAAAGATTCAGTGTGAATAAGAGTAGGTTTTTCCAGGACTGCCTGAAGGATTGCTTCATTAGATGACCCTGAAATCTGACCAGAAACCCCACACTGCACCATTACAATGGACTGAAAATACCAGTTTATTTCCAGCCAGCATATTACTTTGTAAAGGAGAATTTTAAGCTGAAAATCATGTTCAACCTTAACTCCATACACCACTTCTGTGCCTATCCAGGCATGAGCAGAGGTTCAAAACCATTGTTATTTCCACAATGGTTAAACTAAGCAAAGAAGAGCCTAGAGATCCTTTTCCAAAAGCTGGCAGGCAATGGAAGGGATATCTAGGGGTGAAGAATCACCAGGTGGAAATACGTAAGTACATGGGAAAACTAGAACAAGGGAGTCATCTGCCTATCAGCACCAATTCAGGTAGCTCTCTGGAGAGGAGGTTGCACTGATTACCAAATAAACAGAGGCAATTGGTGGCAGGGATGGAGGGAGATGAGTATATTTACTTCCAGCTGAGCAAATTTGTCAACTGCCTGTAAAACACATGATTACTATGGAATTACATGTATTACATTCTGTATTTGGTTTTATTCTTATTCTTATTTAAAACATAGATACTCTCTTGGGCTGAATTCAGATGAAAACTAAGGATTAAATATAAGAAATAAAACTGGAATTCAATAGCAGCTGAACACAGAAAATATTGAAGCAAGAAAGTAGGGGATAAGGATTAAAAACAAGGCCAGGATTTAAAGAATAGAGGGGAGTCAATATCACAGACCTGGGCCAGCCCTCAAACAGCCACCTAGATATTTCTAAAGTCCTTAGATCAGCATATACTTCAGATTAAACCATTGTACACCCTCCAATCCTCCTTCATAGGTTGTGGTTTCTAGACATCTGATGAGCCTTGTTGATGTCAGTTCTGGTTGCACATGAAAATCCCACTTAACAGCTGATTTCCTCCCACTGATTGTGCTACTGGGTGACCTTGGGCAGGAAATCTCTACTTTCCATGTCTTGGTTCCCCCTCTGCACCCAAGCATTCACATAGTCTTGCCATGGTTCACAGTTTTTTAAAGCTTTGAGAGAGCTTTACATTTACCCAGTCTCACTTGTGATACTACCAAAACCAGGGAACTTCCTAGTGCTGGTTCCTCTGGTGGGAAATGACTCTTCCTTGCTATGTGCATGAAGGCTGCTAGCCTACTGATTTCTTGAATTATGGTGTATCTCCTAGACAGGAAATCAGTTTCTTTTGTGACCTAAAGAGAAGAAACTCTTCTTTTGAACTCACTCATACCGGTTTAAGAGATGGGAACACTCCAGGTATGACTCGCTGCATGACTGGAAGCACAGGGAAACCATGATGGGATTTAGCGACATTACTGTCACCCTTTGACACAACTGGAGAAGCCAGCATGACTTGGGCAGTCAGATTTGGTGTCAGGCTGCTCTCTATGACTGGGTTTGGGGGTCTGGGACACCGGTCTCTCAGACACTCTTCAGAATGGTCTTTGCTCTGCAGTAATGCCTGGAGATAGCTTTACCAAGATAAAGCTATCTTGCCAGTAGGTAATCATGACAAATAGTAGAAGCCCATCCCTGCCAAAAGTTGTCAACAGGGGTGGATGTGTTAAGGCTTGGAGGTGATGCAGAGGCTCAGAAAACTGATTGGCAGCAGCTCTGGCAGCATAGGCATCTCCCAAGTCAGAGACTGGTGCCCCATATACTAACATTTCCCTTTCCCTGGTGGCACCTCAAGGGCTTCTCAGGATGTGGCTATATGCTGTAAGGACTAGATCCCAAACTCACCATTTCCCAAGGCACCAAACAATCTAGGCAGCCTGAAAGCCCATGATTGGCCTTCAATATTACTACCTCTGCCGATGTCTAACAGCACCCTATGACTACTGCTCTGTTGGCACAGGCACAAGAGACAGCAAGGAGGATGGAGAGGAAGAGACACAGACAGACACACATGCTCGCAGGGATAAAAAGGATAACTGGATCCATGAAAATAAGCCAAGCACTGCCATCGTCGGTCTAAATGCAGATAAGTATTGTACTGAAAACAAAGATTACTTGTACTTTGTAGATAGAGACATGTTTTGTTATAGGATGCTTTGTATGGAATTGGGTCACAGCAGAATATGAGCCAACTCCTCCCCCCCCGCCCGCCTTCTCCCAGCCTCCCTCTCCGCCTGCCTATCCTTTGAATCTGGAGCCAAATCTCAAGGGTAACAGAGTAGAAATTGCGCTACAGTTTTGTCGGTTTTATCCTTGGCTGGGATTTGCTTTTCACTTGTGAGGCAATACTCATGCCTCTGCCATTCATCTATTAGTTAATGTCATTGATTATGAGATGCTCTCTCAGCCTCGTGTTTTCAAACCTCTGGAGGAAGAGGGAGAAGTGAGGTGCATCCAAAGGATCCCCCATTCAAGTGACAAGGAGAAGCACCAAAGCTTTGTAATCCTCCCCACCACCCCTACCCTATTGTCATGTCTTTGCCTGCTAGCCTATGTCCTCTAGCCTGGTACTTGTGCTATGCTCATCACCTTGGTATTTGACCACCATAAAGCAAAGCATCTCCTGTTGTCCTTCTGCTTCAGGAAACAGCTTTGTACACACATTATTTCTGGGTCCTATGGTGTGACCTGCCCTTCGCAGTTACTCCAAATGCAAGTCCATGTCTTGGGCACTGTCTACTGAAATTTATCAACAAACGCAAGTTAACACCCAAGACATTGGCCAATGAAAGTTCTTCTACATCCCAGACTTTTCCATTTCTCATTCAAGACATTACAACAGAGATTAAGTATTCCCAGAAACCTTTGATTCATGCCTGCATGTTTCCCAGAGATTATTGTCTTATTGGTTCTAGATGTTGGCATTCCTTCAGAGTGACTGTGTTGCTTGTCATGAAAGCCACAGAGGAAAGGACATCTAAATTCTGGCAATACTCACATGTGCTTTTTTTGATTTTTTTTACCAAGAAGAGAGCTTTCCACTCTCCGGGACAGCCTAACTTCTTCTAGTTTCTCCTTTCTCCTAAAAAACCACAGCTTTGGGGTTCTTTCTAAGGAAACACAGCACAAGCAGCACTGGACCCACAAAAGTCTATACCACAAGTGGAGAGTTGAATAGATTTTTCCCCAGCAATGAAAGCTAGAAATTCCTTTTTTTCTTCTTTTTCCTATTTTTTCTTTTTCATTTTTCCTTTTTTCGTTTGTTTGGGTTTTTTTGTTTGTTTCTGTATTTTAACATGCAGAATATCAGTGAGTCCCTCCTAGCCAGCAGTAGAGCTTTAAGAAATGGTCTAAACAAGGTCTGGTGTCTGAGGGCTGTGACCTCTAGGCTTTGACACAGCACCTGAGACTGGAGCTACCAGCACTCAAGCAAGATCTGCAGGGAATGTGAAACACTTTGTTTCTACAAAGCACAAGTAGGTATTTTGACTTAATGGGTGTTAGATGTTCATTGGCACGTGCATTACCAGATTATGGTGTGACTGCTGCTAGCTGGTCACTGCTATTCTACCCATAAGAAGTCAAACTTCCAGTGGTACAAGCTGGCAATTTGTGTGCACTTAGATTTTGTGGCACTGTTACCAGTCTCATGGACTGCCATAAGACAGATTTACAGCTGATTTCAGACAGATGCCACCTAAACCAGCCTAAGTCATTTAGCATCTCCAAACGCTCTCCCACATGGTGGGCTTCTTTTCCCAGGTCCCCCCTCAGCAGCACCAAGAGCCATGGAAACTGCAGGGTTTCAGGTACTGGCATCCCACACAGCTGCAGAGCAAGGAGCATGCTTTTTCCCACACTGTGGGTGAGACACCTCTAACCATGACCAGTGTAGTCCAAGATGGCAAGACCATGAGTTAATGGACTTAAAATCTGCCATGTTTTTAGCAGCTGGAACGACATAAAGCAGGTTTGGACCCTTTTCATCTCTCCAGAAAGGCCAGACAGCAAAGATGTCATTTCTTCAGGCTCTGAGCTTGTGGGATTTAAATAGGTGCCCAAGCGTTCTCTCAAAAAAGAAGGTGTTTTTCGCAGTGCTGAGTCAGGGCTCACTTTCCTCAGCATGCTGCATTTCACTCAAGGGCCTGATCCAGCCACCATTAGAGCTGATGAATCCCACATCGAGAAAAGACGTCACGGCATGGTGCAGCATAAAGTTTTTATTGGTGCAGGTTGGAAATGAGGTGCATAACTCACTGGCACTGTTGCCACTTGTGAGTAATGCGCCCATTCCACACTCCCGCGGATAAAACCTTTATGGCCCACCGCAGCACTGGGTATTGCATCTAATATATGCACTGCTATAATGACGAGCACTGAAAACCTGTTTTTTTAACCTGTTTTCTCCCCCCCTTCATCCCCCGTTCTCCTTCCCACCCTTAAATACCCCTCCGTGTCTACTTCATGGTGCTTTACTTCTGCTTTGTCAACTACCTGGGGAACCCACTCTATTGATATTCTGGACAAGGTTTTGATTTGGAGAGAAAAAAAAAACCAACACAGAGTGAGCGGCATAATTTAAAAATCAAAGAAATTCATTTCAGTAGTAAAAGGTTAACAGCCTTTAGGAGGAACACTTTTTAATCACCCACGTCTAGACTCTATCACTCGAATCACCGGCAGCAGGAGTGAAATATGGCTAAGCCCCCGTCACCAAACAGCACCTAAAGACTGTTGTATTTAATCATGTCTGTGCACTAGTTATGGATTTTCATTATGATTCCCGATGCTGTTGCGCTGTGTAAAATATTAATATCCATAGTAATGATGCATGAAGCTTGGAGTGTAATTTCTTCACTCTCCTTGTCTGATATTAAATTGTTACCACTTTATCATTTGTGTAGAACTGCACGTTTCAATTAATCTTTCCGTATCAGCAGCCCTGATTAATATAGATCATGATTCATAAGCTTATCGTCACTATAGTTTTAACAGATCATTTATAAAGATCTTAAATTTCAGGGCCTGGGAGGCGCAGCCACTCTGTCCAAGGCTTTTCTCACTTCTTGCTCCAGCAGGTTTCTCCATTCAAACAACTAATTCTGGGAAAGAAAATTAGCCAGATAAAAATGCCTGCTTGGGTGTTTTTTTTCTTTTCTAACTCCACTCAGAGCTGCCCATAAAGTTTTTCCCTGTTCACCTCATTGAGCAGAAGGTGTGTGACTACAGTTTCTCACCAACTTTGGCCTTCCTTAGTTCACCCCCTCCATGGGAGATGCCCTGGGCTCTAACAGGGTTTTTGCAGCTCCTTGATAATTACTGGTCTTCTCCATCTCCACATGATGGTGACTTCTGGTGCTACAAACCCATGCTGGTAGGCACATGCTGTAGCCATGGGCTGAAAAGTTGTTAAGACAATGCACTTCCCTCTAGCAAGAAAGACATCTTTCCACTGCACCCCTTCCCAAACCCCTTAAAAAATCATGGGAGCAAATTCTATATTGGTATAAAGAAGGGAGCTCCTGACCAGAGCCAACCAGCCTTTATTATCCATGTTAGCCCAGATCCATGGGAGGGAGTTATTGCCCCAGCTGCAGCACAGGGCTCCTCCAAGACAATTACCTTGGATCTGGGAAGTGATGCCAGTCATGAGTTTCCCCCTCAGCTCCCCATGGAGAGGTTCAGCATTACCCAGTGCAGGCATCACCATGTGCAGAAACACCGGCTTTCCTTGGACAAGATGCTGTACAGGCTTTGCAGTGCGTGGCACAGATGTTTGCCTTGAAAATTAATGGCAAAAAGCAGCAGCCCACACTCAGCTGGGGATGAATAGACTGTCTCTCACATGCAGGAGTGCCACATGCTTTCAGGACACTTTTATAATCATAGAAATGAAGAACAGCAAATGATTAGTCATTTTTTAGTAAATAGAGTTGGAAAAGATGCATTAGATAGTTTTAAAAATCCATCAAAAGTCCTTGTCTAGCTTTCTGTATATTCTCTAGGGCTTTGTCATGTGATCCTAAGTGTTTCAAATAATGAAGAGACTCATGAGACTATTTCAAATCCTAATAGATTATTATTTTTCCCCCCCTACTTGCATATTCTCCTTCCTGATAGCCCCAGAATTTCTCATTATAACCCTCAGCTCATATTTGCAAAAGGATGTGGGGTTAACAAGGAGGAACAGCTCTGTAAATCCCACCAGGAACCATGCATGAGCTGGGGCAGTCAGCCATCATGCTTGGTAGGGGCAGGGGCATGGGAAAGGGGACATGAGCAAGTCTCTGCCACCTTCTCCCTCGCCTCTGTGCCCATGATACCATTGAGCATAGGCGAGCACTGTGAAGCATGGCTTCCAGGCACCGAGGAGCTGACCCACTTCCCTCCTCCATCGTTGGGAAGCATGCATCAGAACAGGATGCTGGTGGGCTCTTGTCCCTTCTGCTTCTTGTCCCTCTGCCAAAATGGACATGATGACAGAAACACTGTGATGTTTTATTAACCTCCTGCACTCCCTAACAAGGGGGAAGGGAAAAACCCTGGGAAGTATACATCCGTATCTGAAATCTATACAGCAAGACAGATCTAGCAAGAGCAGTCTTTAGGGCATATATACATTACCAGGCTACAGTGAAATATAGCCTGAAATTTGTCTCCTAAGATGAGATAATGTAGCGGCGTTAACAGCTGCAACTGTCACTTTCAAGTGAAGTAGTGGGTATTGTGTTGAGTACATTTGCAGGGCAATTTTCCAGTTGGAATAAAAGGCTTTCTGAGGTGAATTTTACTTGGTTTTTATCCATCTATCTAAGGTTATTTTTATATATATATTATACAAATATTGACTGGTTCTGAGGGCAATAGAGGTAAAATATAGCCTGAGGAAAGAAAATAGTTCCCAAGTCTCTCCCTATATATTCTGGCCTCAGCTAAAGGCTCAGGGCAATATATGCCATTTTCCCCCTCAGGGCACAAAATTTTACTGCTCTTGCTTCTTAGCTATTTTATTATCCCTTTGTATGTTTGTAAAGAAGAAAGAGATGGGGTAGTGCTGGGGTTGGAGGTTTCTGTACAAAGCAATATGCTTTGGACAAGTTTTGCATGAAACGACAATTTGCCTTGCCAAGATCTGTGCTTTAAAAGAGCTGTGTAAAATACAGATAAATACCATTCCCCATGTTTTTGGTTTCATTTTTGTTTTGGGGAGGGTTTGTCTCAAAAAATAAATATAATAAATTCTCACAGTTTTTCACAATAGGAGTTCCAATAGAGATCAGGGCTCTGTTGTACCAAGCTCTCTGAAATACATTTTAGGTAGCTTAGGTACTAGGCAATTTATGCATGTTACAGAAAATCTGTGCCGGTTTAAGAGGATGCAAACTTTTACTGGCAGGAACAGAAACTCATGCCACATCTGGCTGTTTACACACTCATCAATTTTCCCATCATTACTGAGCTGAGAAGGTAGCATGCATGTAGAGGGGTCAGTGCCTGAACCCCTTTAGATGCCCAGTGAGGGAAAAGAAAGTCTCCTTTCAAAATTTGCCCCTGAAACCTTGGTATCCCTTTTTGGACTAGTTCTGAAGAGCCTAGCAGCAGAAGAAAGTGCCAATGGAAAGCCTGGGGGTGTGAGTGATGTCCAAAGAGGTGATTCATCTCAGTGTTTGGCCTTGGGGCATGAACAGGACAATATCCAGCTTCAGGCTCTGGGTTTCAGCTGCAGAGGGAACAAAAGCATCACAGTGGCTCAAGGTCTGGGGGACAATGGCTGATGGGGAAATACTTGGGGAAGGTAATTTCTTCAGAGTATTGGAAAGAAAAGTGAGAGGTCAGGTCTTGAGGGGCTCTGGGCATCTTCCCGTTAGACAACAGGGCAAGGCTGAAAGGCCAAACCTAAATTCAATCAGGAATTAAATTTTTACCACAGGTAAAAAAAGACAGGATGGGGTCTTGCTTCTTCACTGTTGGCAAGTCAAGATGCGCTTGCTCCTCTGCAGCATATGTTTGAACAAACCAGCAGTGGGAGGAAAATCAAAGGGTGATTCTCACTCATCACTTGTACCTCTAGGTTCAGTCTGCATCTTCACCATGGACCTGTTCAAGACCTGTTCAATGTTTCCAACTCTTCTCATGTCTGCTATGGCTTTAGAGGAGGCATGTGGCTTGGGGACCAAACTGTCAGGCACAGCAAACCCATTTATCACCAAAGCCATCCTAGCTGAGCCACCTGCAGAGCTGACCCATGCAGAGATACAGCCACCTAAACCTTGTCCCCAGAGAGATGTCAGTGAGCCCACAACGGACCCCATTACTAAGCAGAGAGTATTGAGAGAGGAAACAAATCACCTATAGCCACATGCAGTCAGAGAGTCTGACTATAAGGTCACAATAAATCAGTGCACTGACAAGGAGATCTACCCTTTGTCCAGGGTAGAAGATTTATCTCTGACCCCAGGCAGGGGCATTTCTTCCTTGATTTGTTAAACACTAAGAAGAAAATAGAGCTAGATCCAGAGCCTGATGAGTACCTGATTGCAAATGCTTGTGCCCAGCCCCACACTCACTCTTCCCTAACTACCCCCTGCTTCAGACATGCACACACATTCTCAGGATGCTGTGTTATGTTTCAAGAGATCCTCTATATTTTCTGCCTATGGTGGACCAGCTTCTGCAGAAGTTAATGATGTGGTTCGTTTTCCTGATGACATTTTAATCAGAGGGCTTTCTCTCACAAAATGCCTACCAGCTCTGTGGAAAAGCCTGCATTCTGTCATCAGAATGGGATGGGTGTTCATCAGAGGGAAGCATGGTGCATCCCAGTGCTGCAGGAAGGGGAGAGACCATGCTGGGGTGCAGTAGGGAACAATGCACTGGAAGGAAAAGAGGTTTCTGAATGTGGGTTGAAATCTCAGGGTTTCTTTTAGAAAAGTCTATCAAACTCAGGGCTAAAATTCAGCAGTGATCAGGAGGGGATGAGTTTTGCACAACTGCAAAGTGCCAGGGTGAAGGATGCACCATGGTTGGACTGGGTCGCAATAAACAAAAGAGCTTGGCTGAAACTTGTAACCAGGAGAGAGAAAAACTGTAGGAACACTGCTAACATGCTGACTTGTTTAGCAACAAGGTCTGGGCTGTCTTTTGTGCTACCTCCATGCTGATAGACCAGCCAGCTCCAGGAAGACATTACCTTCACCATGAAATGGCAAGCAGTATTTTCTTCTTCACCTCCACAAACAAAACCTATAGACATTCAAGGTCCACTTGTGTCAGGTTCAGGACAACTTGTAACAGAGTTTTACACACAGTTTATAGCATTCTCAGCTATCTTAACTAAACCCATGCTGCTCTTCCATCTACACTACAGCATGCAACATAAACATTGGCAGCAGTAATGGGCAGTACAGGGAAGAATCAATGACATTCATTTTGGCTTTACAAGACTTGAACTCCTGTACCAAAGCTCTTAGGTTTCCTTTTTTTTTTCATATATCACCACTAAATTATTCCTTAACTGACTATTGTCACGATTTGAGGAACTTTTGACATATTATAAGTGCAAACATGCCCATAAATCTCATGGTAAAAACTTATCATGAGAAGCCTACATAATCATAAACAGTAAGTATTTGGCTATGGCAGTGGTTCATAGGGGAAAAATTAGCATTTCACTTTGGTTTGGCCCAAATGTGTTTTGATTTCCTTGGAGGTTGTTGAGGGGTTTTTTGGTTCAGTATTCTGTAATATAAATAAAAATGTAGCCAGATGCTTGGTACATAAACATATGACTGATGAGCAAAGGGATGTGAAGGATAATGTTCATCATCTTTAAAACACTAGGAAACAAAGCTACTGTTTTTAAACTGTATAAAATGGATGGCATAAACCAAATGTTAATATCCAGGCAGGATGACAGTCTGCCCAGGCACACCATAGTCTGATGTGACTATGCCATGAAGCAAAGCAATAATTTCCTAAAATCAGTGCAAGTGAGCGCAGAATCTGGCTCACAGTTTGTCTCCTGTCACTGCTACATCTGAAGTCATTGGAAGAAGGAGGTTAAGTCCCTCCCGAATGGGACCAGGAATGTCTTAGCTGGATATTCAGTGACTCTAGAAATTACAAGAGATTCCTCTGGAAAATTGACTACTTCTTTCATTCAAGAAAAATTGTGGGTTTTTTCTATGATCATGTGAACTATATCTGAACAACATCTCAACTCTGAATTACGGCTAAGAACTGATCACATTATTAAATATGTTAAATATTTATCACTCTACCGTGCATGTGAATCTAAATTCAAGAGGTTTAGCAGTATCACAAGCAGTTTAAGTTGATTTGTATTGTCACGTTTTGCTTAACATCCTCCTAGATTCCAGTGTGTTACAACTGCGATAGCAATATCTAATCAATACCTTGCCTGTAGGAAAGTCTGTAGCCATTTAGAAGACAATTCCCAGCATCCTCTTCTCCAGAAAAATTTGCGTTGAGTTTCGCATTCCTGTTCCAGTGGTGCCACCTATTGGTAAGTGCACGTCAACCCATGGAAACAGTCATTTCCTTTGAGGAGCTGGGACAGGGACAAGGGCCTCTCACCAAAGATGGGAAACTGCAGTCATGACACAGGCATCATCTGGGACCAGTTTGAGAGCAACCTCCTTGGTCCTTTTGGGACATTCAGTTCCATCAACCATTTTCCACCAAGCTCGGCTCATGAACCTGCAAATAAACTGCTTGTTGCTGCTGAGTTGAGTAGGATGCCCTACTCGACTCAGCTTCCGTTTAGCCTGGCTACCACATTTGCCCTCTGGGGAAGATAAGTTACTGGTCTGTCCTATAAAGGATGTGGTGTCCATCACAGTCTGCCCAACCTAAGTGTATCAGACCATTGTAAAAGCTTTCCTTGGTTTTGTCTGACACAGTGACAAAGCATTAGCATGATGTTCTTAGTCCTGGACATCTATCTGTAGGGCAAGGTCCCAGAGGGAGTTTAATACTATTTCCAGGAAATAGTAAAAACTCTATGTGACTTACTTTGATGTCTCAGTTCTTTATAAAGACTAACTCTATTTCTGTTCTTTATTAAGACTCTTATTTTCTTTCTTGGTTGACCAGGTGTCCCTCAGAAAGGCTTCCCAGACGAAGGAAAAAAGAGTAAAAGTCCCTGATTTATGATGATTAATAATTAATGCAGATTAACCATTTTATCTCCATGGAGAGCATCTCTCAGGAGACACTTACTGGGCATCCTTGGTAAAGAGAATGAGTCAGCTGCAGTCTGACCAAACTTTGCCAGCCAGTAGACGTGTC
This sequence comes from Nestor notabilis, assembly GCF_000696875.1. Classification (NCBI taxonomy): domain Eukaryota; kingdom Metazoa; phylum Chordata; class Aves; order Psittaciformes; family Psittacidae; genus Nestor; species Nestor notabilis. The sequence goes on along the minus strand of NW_009929764.1, from coordinate 5,439 downwards.
CACAGTACTTCTCTGCACAGTTTAGACTTGGAAATGACTAAAAGCCTCATGACAAGAGATATTGTCATAAGATCAGCAAATCTGTGCCAGATCCTTCAAAAATTCAAACACAACACTTGTTTTCTCAGCTGTGGTCTCCCTGCCAAGAATGTGCCCAGACTTTTCAGAGTTTATGAGAGGAGAGGAAGATCAGAGGGAGAACATGTGCATTGGGCAACCCCAGGAAAGCCCCAGAGACTTGCAGCCAGCCATCCTGCAGGGTGGGTCTGAATGTCTATGGGGACATTCCCTCATGCAAGCAAGAAGCATTGCTTGAAAGCTACCTCCTCTTAGTACCTCGGCTTGCAGATGCCAGCAGATGACCCCAAGCTGCACCAGACCAACACCAAAATTCATGGAAGAATCAGGAAGAGTCTTGTTAGGAGTACACTTTCTCCGTGTTCCCACCTGATGAGTCATTTCTAGCAACAGCTTCTGCCACATCATTTTGCATGTAGGCTGAAACCAACCCGAAATGGTGCTGTTCAGCTCCCCACTCACCTCCATCCAATTCTTTACAGAATATCCCAGCTCTCCTAAGGCCCCATCTCTGATCCCAGCACAGCCCTTCCTGTCCCTTACACTTTCATTTCTGTTTCTTTACATCTTTATTAAACTGTATAGCCACTTTGATAGGAAAATTGAAAAGAGAAAGATATGATGAACAACAAAAAAGCCATAATTATGAAGATTCAATTTAATTTTAAAGGTTGTGGAAAGAGGAAAAAAAAAAAGCAGGAGAAGAAGAAACCAAATTAATTTAGCAGGAAAGCATTGCATGAAATATTGTTGGAGTTTAATAACCATGCAAAGACAGATGATATGTGTGGAAAAATTAGTTGTAGGACCTCATAATAGTCTATTAATATTTTCTACAGGCGCAGAAACCCTTTGCTGAATGATTGTAACAAAGTAATCTTCCTTTTAAGACATTAAAAAATATCTTCAAAAGAAGAAGACGGCAGCAATGTACATACTGTACAGAATGAGACCCCGGTGAGGCATGTCAGATCTCAGGCTAGATTCAGTACAGGCTTCTCTGCTGTGTCACAATGGAGTATCTCCCACCAGGCTGCTTACTGGGCGCAATTGTCCCAAATGGTGGATGAAGCCCCTTGACATACATATCTCCCCACTGTCTGACTGATAAAGAAAGGTCTTTCTCCTGGCAAAAAAAGAGTAAAAGTCTCCTCATTCCTTGGCGTGAGGTCCCCTGTGTGCTGGGGAGATAGTTTTGGCTGGGTAAATCTGGCTGAGAAATGATCTCCTGGAGGAAACTATTCTGTGTGCAGTCCTTGCTCCCCAACATGGCTGCTCGGTAGAAGCAGTTCCTCCTTTCTCCACCAAGAAATCCCTGTGCTGCCTCTTCCAAAGAAAGCCCTGCCTCTTGGAGATGTTCAGGCTCCTCTAAAGGGGGATGCACAACATATGTTTATTCTTTCAAACAGCCCCTTTTGCCAAAGGCTAGCATCGATCTAGGGCGTCTCACAGTGGAAGAGGCCAAGTGTGAATCAGCGGGTCCAGGTAAAGAGGTCCACAAAGGGGCTCATTCCCAGCCCTACACACAGTTGCACTTCTCCATCTCCTCTTCAACTTCAGGGAAAGGTTAAACTCAGCTCAATTGCCCTCCCTCCTTGACTGTGTCACCATAGTCCTACTTCCTGTAGATACCACATCAGATGAGGCCAGAATTTATGACCAGCCACTACTTCCACGGTCACATCTGCTGCCATCATTACATGATAGCAATGGATGGGTGTCCCACATGTAGATGGAGCAACAGCTTTTTCCAAGGCAGCCTCAGCTGAGCCTGGAACAGTTCTGAATTTGGTCCATGAAGCCAGACATGGCACCAGAGCAGGACAAGGCTGCTCTCTGAGGGCTATGCTGCTTGCACAGCCCCATGACCTCAGTGCAAAGAGAAGGATGCTTGGGCTAACTGGTCATCTTCTGTTCCATGACACAGACAAGGCAAAGTCTCCCCATGACAGCATGATAATGGAAAGCTGATGTTGATACTGAGGAGCAGCATGCCCAGAAGCAATTTTGAGCTGAGGCATCAGTGGTGCTCAAAGGCTGTGGCAGCTGGAAGGAGCACAGATTTTGGGAGGACAAAGAGAGTGGGTCAGGCCACAGGAAAGTCATACCCATCTTCAGCAGCATACGGCTGGTCTTTAAAGGTACATTTGTAATATTATTGGTTTGAAGGGCTCTGCACATGAAGGGAAGGGCAGTGGTAATGTTCCTTCATAGTACTGTGAAGCACACAAACATATGTGCACATATATGTTTTTAAAATTGGTGTTAACAACAGATTCAAGTAAAACATCACCATGACTATCAAGACAAAGGATGGTAATGGGAGCAAGGGAGGAGAGGTCTCTGTCTGTGGATGTTTTAACTTGGTCTTTTGAAAGGATGCATTTCCTTGGTCCTAAATGGGATTTGCTTTAGCTCCAGACAAAACCCTTAGGATCCTGTAAACTCAACTAGGTCACTCCTGCAAGGAAAAAAATAAAATTAAAGAAATTAAATTAAATGCTGGAATGAATAAAATAAAATAAACCCAGGACAAAACCAAACTGCAATTCCTCATTCAGCTTCCCTTCTCTTCTTTTAATCCGTATAGTACCATCCAGTTCCAGCCTCCCCCTTTCCCTTTTTTTAAATACAGTCTAATCCTGAGTGTGAACTGATGTAGTTTGTGTGTTGGGGGGGGGGGGAAATCTCTCTCTCTTTCTGCCTTTTTTTTCCCTTCTTCTTTCCTTGGCCCAGTTCATTATTTTTCTTTCTTGTCACTCAGTGTGATAGGTTGAACAGAAGTGCACAGATGAGCACTGAAAACGGTGTCACAAGGCCTTAATCTAGTCTTTAATGCCTGACTTCAGAGATGTCATTTATCTTCTAACTGCAGCAGGCTTCCACCAACTTTATCTCTAATAATATATTGATGGATTAAAAGGGTCGGGCAGGAGACCGGGCTGGAAAAATTGCTTATTGACATCAAAATACAGTGCCCTCAACCTGATAAACATGGAGGGGCTCGTGTATCTCCCAGAATAGTTGGCGTTGCTATAATTTTTTTTTCTAGCATGTTTCTCCCAGGTTCATGGGGTGGTCCAGTAAAATAAACAAACGGAACAAATAAATAAGAAATATAGTTTCTGCATTGACGCAGCCAAGTGGAAGCCCAGCCATTTCTGTAATAGTTTCTTAATGACAGTGCTGTGCAGGGCTATTTATCGCAGATCACAAGCCACGTTTCAAAGCGACCTGACAGGGAAAGGCTGCCATTGTTTTAGGCAGGTTGCAGGGTATTAGGAAGTAGGGGATGAGAGATTGCAGCACCCTGTAATAGCATTTCGGGAAGCTGCTTCTTTCCCCGGTGGTTTAAGAGAGGGGAGCTGTCCAGCAATCTTTATGGCTGAAATCCATCCTTTGCTGCACAGGTCTCGTGCAAGAAGAATTAAACAGGGGAGTAGGCGGCACTGCCACACAGAACATCAGCAGAAACGCTGCCTCAACCTCCGCTCTCCACCACAAACCTAGCACATGGGTACCACTGGGAAAAAGATAACTACCTGTCATTTTGGGATGATATAGACTTTTGCATGCCCCAGAGGCAGCCAAAGATATCCCCCTTGGTCCTCAGCCACCATGGGCATATTGAGTTGCCACTTGTCCATGATTTATCTGTCCCTTTCAGATTCCAGCAGTTCTCATTGCATGTGTTGGCTTAGGAAGAGCTTCTCCAAGGCCAAACAGCTTCACAACACTACAGGAACAAATGTACCTGAGACTCGCCATCCCAAGACCTCTGCCAAGGGCAGCAGAAAGGTTCTCCACTGTGTTCCAGTTGGTTTTACTAATCCTGTGGAATTACTGGCAGGGAAAGGCAGTTACAATTGGAACTGGTAGTAACAGCCACAGGTGAGTTTTTTTCCTTGCAGTGGGATGGAAATGGTTCAAACATTCACTATACAAACATTGCATTGCTGGGGAAAGGTGGAGCCCCCACTGAGCCCATTGCAATGTGACTTTTCTTTGTCTCTTGCTGAGGAAATCTGTTGGAAATAGGATGACTAAAAAGCATGTATCTTCATCCTGAAAGCTCCAACATTTTAAGCCTGGCTTATAGTAAAGCCGGGTTGAATGGCAAAATCCTGAAGCCTTCCCTTGGAAGAAGTTGAGAAAAACATACTGAACAGGACATTGCACTTTGTACTGATATTCCTGGTTCATTCCATCTTGAGTTACAGGAGCCCCTCACCCTGGCCCATCCATCCTCCAATAGGATTCACTCAAAAGTATCACCCATTGTGCATTGTGATGGACATATACCCCAAAAACACTGCATGAGCTTCTTGGGAAGCCCATGAGCCACTGAGACAGATGCAGAGACAAACTTTGTCACCAGGGAAAGCATTTCATTTCACTTTCCTGGAAAGAAATTCCAGGAAAATCAATCTTCCCACAGAAAACTTTGATTCTTGGCAAAAAGCCTTTTTCTGATCAGGAATTGCCTCAACTCAAAAATACCTGAGCAGCTACAGTTACAAGAAGAGTCACATTTCATTCCTGCAAACATTGAGGGGGATTTTGTATGAAGGCAAGCTTGACAGTCCTTGAGCAGGTGGCAAAGTCATGAGCATCATCATTACAAGAGCTTTTAATTGTCAGGAGTTCAGGCTGATATGATCATACCCCAAAACTCAAGCTAGGTGGGTTGGAGCAGTGTCAGATCGTAGAATCACAGACTGGTTTAGGTTGGAAGGGACCTCAAAGCTTATCCAGTTCTAATCCCCTGCCATGGGCAGGGACACCTTCCACTAAATCAGGTTGCTCAAAGCCTCGTCAAGCCTGACCTTGAACAGGTCCTGAAACACTCCCAGAGCGCGGCCAGCCACAGCTTCTCTGTGCCAGTGTCTCAGCACCCTCACAGGGAAGAACTTCCCAGTATCTAATCTCAATCTCCCCTCTGTCAGGTTAAAGCCATTCCCCCTTGTCCTGTCACTACAGGCCCTTGTAAAAAGTCCCTCTCCAGGTTTCTTGTAGCCCCTTTAGATACTGGAAAACTGTTACAACATCTCAGAGCCCAGCAGAGATGACATTTGCCTTGGAAGTGGTCCTTAGCTCAGAAGGGATGGTTTCACAAGAACTACCAAGCTTACACACCTTGAAAGACTTATCCTTCCCTGATAGATGGAAATAATACTGCAGCACATCACATAGATAATGTCAGGTACAAAGATCTCTAGGACACAGAGATCACAAATAAAGATCAGTGACCAAGTCCAATACTAATGAGCTCTAGAAGACCAGTGCTGATAAATACCATTCCCATTCAGGAGCCCCAAGAAACACAAATACAAAATTAAAAAAAAAAAAAAAGTATATATA